>NC_079386.1:19517275-19527275 GCF_021018895.1 Seriola aureovittata | reverse complement strand
CAGGTCTCAAGGTTCAGGTCTCAAGGTTCAGGTCTCAGGGTTCAGGTCTCAAGCTTCAGGTCTCAGGGTTCAGGTCTCAGGGTTCAGGTCTCAGGGTTCAGGTCTCAGGGTTCAGGTCTCAGGTCTCAGAGTTCAGGGTTCAGGTCTCAGGGTTCAGGTCTCAGGGTTCAGGTCTCAGAGTTCAGGGTTCAGGTCTCAGGGTTCAGGTCTCAGGGTTCAGGTCTCAGGTCTCAGAGTTCAGGGTTCAGGTCTCAGGGTTCAGGTCTCAGGGTTCAGGTCTCAGGTCTCAGGGTTCATGTCTCAGGTCTCAGGGTTCAGGTCTCAGGGTTCAGGTCTCAGGGTTCAGGTCTCAGGTCTCAGGGTTCATGTCTCAGGGTTCAGGTCTCAGGTCTCAGGGTTCATGTCTCAGGGTTCAGGTCTCAGGTCTCAGGGTTCAGGTCTCAGGGTTCAGGTCTCAGGGTTCAGGTCTCAGGGTTCAGGTCTCAGGTCTCAGGGTTCATGTCTCAGGGTTCAGGTCTCAGGTCTCAGGGTTCAGGTCTCAGGGTTCAGGTCTCAGGTCTCAGGGTTCATGTCTCAGGGTTCAGGTCTCAGGGTTCATGTCTCAGGGTTCAGGACTCAGGGTTCAGGTCTCAGGGTTCAGGGTTCAGGTCTCAGGTCTCAGGTCTCAGGTCTCAGGGTTCAGGTCTCAGGGTTCAGGTCTCAGGGTTCAGGTCTCAGGGTTCAGGTCTGACTCAGTCCGGACTTTGGACTCTAACTGCTTCAGTGAAAGCTGCTGTGAAGGTGTAAACAGCTGTTTGTGTCTGAGGCTGATCTGAGACGATGAAGAAGGACTACATCCAACATGGCCGCCGGCTGGTTGAGGCCATTTTCACTCAGTGGAACGTTCAGCTGCCATTTATGGAGGTTAAAGCAGAACATGAACGACAGCAAAGGGCTGAGTACAGAGTGCTAATGTGGAAACACACACACACACACACACACGCACACACACACACACACACACACACACACACACACACACACACACACACACACACACTTCCTCAGTGCTCGTGAACTTCTCTGAGTCAAGTCGAAAGAAGTCAGGGCGAGCGAGATAAGAGGAAGTGGTGTCTCTCTCTGACACATTTTGCTGCAGCTTAAATGAATATTCAGTGTGAGTGTGTGTGTGTGTGTGTGTGTGTGTGTGTGTGTGTGTGTGTGTCCTTATATGGCAAAACAGAGAGAGGTTCTGAGTGTGTAGCTGTGATGAAACACACACATGAATGTAACACACTGATGATGATGAGAAACTCTCACTGTGTTTGAGACCACGCCCACTTCCTGTCACTAGCTTCTGCTTCTGGTACAGAGGGTTACTGAGACCTGGACCCTGAGACCTGGACCTGAACCTGAGACCTGGACCTGAACCCTGAGACCTGAACCCTGAGACCTGGACCCTGAGACCTGAACCTTGAGACCTGGACCCTGAGACTTGAGTCCTGAACCCTGAGACATGAACCCTGAGACCTGAACCCTGAGACCTGAGTGTGGACCCTGAGACCTGGACCCTGAGACCTGGACCCTGAGACCTGGACCTGAGACCTGAACCTGAGACCTGGACCCTGAGACCTGAACCTGAGACCTGGACCCTGAGACCATAACCCTGAGACCTGATCCCTGAGACCTGGACCTGAACCCTGAGACCTGGACCCTGAGACCTGGACCCTGAGACCTGAACCTGAGACCCGGACCCTGAGACCCGGACCCGGAGACCTGAGCCCCGGGTCAGAGCTCAGTTAAAGAACTCTTGTCCTGACACTGAGACATCTGTCCCTCGGAGGTTTGAGGGTTTTCTGTCTTTGTTGAATTTAAAAGGTTGAATCACACAAAGTGTTCAGATCACAATCTTAGTTTATCGAGTCAGAGCCGCTCAGAGGTCAAAGGTCATGTTGGCAGCCCCTGTCAGCCTCTGGTTTCATTAACACTGAGGGGGTCGTGCTGCTCCACGGCTCACTGACCTTTGATGCTGGAATCTGTCGGACTTTATTTATGATGTGTATGGTGTTTAAACCAAACGAGTCCTCGGGGACGATAACGACTTTCTGATCGGCATGAACATTTTGTTTCTCGTGAACTGAGTCAGTTTAATCACAAACAGCTGATGCAGATCAATTAAAACCCATGTTTTAATGACTCCGGAGGTTTGAACGGTGCAGTGATGTGGTTTCCCTCCACTGGAACTAAGAGGATAAAACCAGGGAAAACAGACAGGAGCGTCCACATACTTTTGGCCACATAGTGTGGACACTGAGGCTCAGACACGCGCCTCTGTGCCGCCCCCTGCTGGACACACACACCTACAACATGTGGGTCAAACCAACCAGCAGGTTATTAACTGACTAACATTAGATATGAATTCATCTGCAGCTTCAATCAATCTTTTTTACATTTCTACCACTGGAATTATTGATTATTGACAGAAATCTGTTCTAATGACCTAATAAATATATTATTAAATAACAATATGAAGATGTTTTAGGTGGATTGTTGTGTCCTGTTGAAACCTCGTCCAGATGACAGCAGCAGCGTCCCCTGGTGGACAGTTACACACCTGCAGCTGCAGAAAGACGTCCTAATATTATCAGAAAAATCTTATTTTGAAAATAAAGTAGTAATATTAAAAAAACTGATGAAAACATCATGATTTAGAAGGAAAATGAAAAAGAGGTGTTTCAATAATGAAGGGTTTTTTTTGGAGGAAAAGTTGTGACAAAAAAATCTTATTTTGAAAACAAAGTTGCATTTCAACAGGAAGTAAAGTATTTTGAAATGTTGTTAAATAAATAAACAGAATCTTTATGGTTGGATATGTCGAAAAATAAGAAAAAAGTTTGAGAAAGCTTTACAGAGAAGAAAAAACAATCAATAATATTAATATTATCATCAAATGATAAAATCCAGCTGAATCAGATGATGTGACTTTTATTCACAAACACAAAGAGACACATAAACAAGCTCTTACTCATCCACCTGGCTGTAGCCATGGTTACCGATCAGTCCCATGATGCTGTGTGATGTCAGGGTGTGGGAGGGGCCGTGGGAGGGGCCATAATTCTACCAATAAGACTCATTATTAATCATTGACAACATCACTAAACGATGTTTGAACTACGTTTATTTTACATTCTTTCCTTTACAAAAAGAATTTTAATTTAAAACACGGTGTGTGTGTGTGTGTGTGTGTGTGTGTGTGTGCGTGTATTTTAAAGGAACATTGCACCATTTTTTAAAACCCTTTATGAACAGGAGGATTTGACCAAATGTTGAACTGCTCCTCTAAATTCTGTCTGAAACATGATGAGGTTTGGTTGTAGTCCTTGTGTGTTTGTGCGTGTGTTTGTATGTGTGTGTGTGTGTTAGCGGTCGAGGACGTGGGTCTTGTAGAGGCGGTTCATCTGCTCCAGGAAGATGAAGGTGAGGACGGTGTGAGGTCCCAGACGAGCGTAATACGGAGTGAAACCTTTCCACAGAGAGAAGAATCCCTCTTTCCCCACGACTCGCAGCAGCACCTCCTGAACACACAAACGTGTCATCAGTTTCACCCTCATCATATTTACAGAAGAAGTTGTGATGATCATAATCATGATATTCAGATACGTACAATTATGAGGAAAAGTTTAAAAACATGAACATTATGAGACTACATTTTACTATTCAGAGGATAATAAAAAACCTTTATCAAATATTAAATATTATGCTTAAAGAATAAAGTTATCATGTTTGAAGAAAAGGTTGTGATAATTTAATAAAAACTGAATCATTAAAAACATAAAAATCAGTTTAATAAAAAAGTTAATATACATTAAATATTGGAATATAACCAGAAAGCCTAACATCTTATTAATATTCCCCGTTTAGAAAAATTATGGAAATAATTCAACATTAAGGAAAATAATAGAAATCATAATAATAATAAATATATTATATTTAAGGAATAAAATCATAATGTTGTAAGAAAACGTGATAGTTTAATAAACATTTAATCTTTACTCGGAAAATTTACAGAAAAAAACAAGTTGAACCAAATATTCAAAACTAAGTTTTAACAAAAACTGTAATATAGATAAAACATTGAATATTAGGAGAAACTGTAACATTTTATTATTTTTCTCATATTTAAAAAATGATTTAAATAGTTGTAAGTAATAATACTAAGAGAAGAAATGTGAGGAGCCTCCTGCACACGTGATCAGTGATCAATAACGCCTAAGATGACGAGGTCAGAGGTCAGTGAACACGAAGCTTTGTGTTGAACTCACCAAACCGTTTTTATACTCGGGCTTCCCATCGATCATCCTCATGTTCTGGATCCTGAGGAAACAGACAAACTCGCTAAGAAGCAGCTCTCCTCTAACTCTGTGACATCACCCACACATTTCTGCAGCTCAGAGTGAGCTGCTCCACCGTCGCCATCTTGTCAGTACATGACTCCGCCCCTAACTCCCAGCTAATCCAAAAATGATCAAAGAGGAGGGGTTTGTGTGGAGCTGAGACCTTTTGTTCAAGCACTAAAACAGGTGAGTTATATAAACACTCAGCCGCCTCCCTTCACCTGTTCAGTCTGAGTCTCACCTGGTCTTGACGATGTCGACGGGCATGGAGGCTGCCGTAGTAACCAGACCGCTGATCATACTGGCACAGAAATGACACAGAATATCATCCCCAAAGTATCCTGGAAACACACACAGACAGATGGCATCACACAGGTGACATCACACAGGTGACATCACACAGGTGTTCACTGTGAGTCCAACATCTGTACCTGAGTCTAGCAGCGCCTGTTTGGACTGAGAGTAGGAGGCCAGCTGAGCTGCGTTCACCACCACCGCTCGAGCCATGGTGGGAATACAACCCTGCAACACACACAGGTCAGAGGTCAAGCTTCCCATGAACTATGTCACAATCTTCCAGAGTATTAATGAAATACCTGAGAGCAGGTTCTGTAGCATCAGAAAGTGTCATAATATTAGGAACAGTTTTAACCTTAAACGTGTCGTAAAGCTGCAGCTACTGACGACGACGTCATCGTCTCCATTAATCGACTTAATGTCCAGAAATAAAGAAACGTATTCGTCACAGTTTCCAAAACCAGACTCACAAAAGATAAAGGAAGCGTTAGATAAATGAAGCGTTGGATAAATGAGGCGTTGGATAAATAAAGTGGTAGATAAATGATACAAAGTTTTGAGCCATGATTGTCCAACAAAACTAATAAATATTTAATTATAAAACAATGTTTAGAGAAATAAAGTCACATATTTAGTGGATAAAGTTGTAAAATTAAAAGAAAAGTGTTCCATATAAAAAACAGATATTAAGTCAACTTCCACAGAGGACACAGGAAACAGAAACGTGACTTGAATGATTATAAACAGCTGCTGTTTGTTCTCGTGTCGACTGGTCGATCAATTAATCAACAAATGTTTTATCTTTGAACCCAGCTCACCCTCCACAGTGTGGTGATTCCTTCTTCTCTGGTGATTCGAGCCAGAGCGTTAAAAACATTTGTGTAGCCTCTCCTCTGGTCTGGAGGAAGACTGGACACACACACACACACACACACACACACACACACACACACACACACACACAGTTAAATAAAGTGACATCGTCCTGGTAGAACATCACGTGAACTCTCTCACGTCTCCGTCTCACCGTCCGTCGGCCGTCATCCTGATCAGAGCGACCTCTGCTGGCGTCCCCACAAACGCTCCCGTGGCTCCAGCTGTCATACCGATCAGCGCCTGCAGAGGGAGCAGCAGGTCCAACACTGTGACTGACCGTGAGCTAACGTGTCCACAGCAGGTTGTACTGTTGTCATAGTTTCCAGCAGTACAAGCAGTTACCAGTTTTCTGCAGGTGAACCTGAACGCACCTTGAGGAAGAAGTTCGGCGGCCGTCCGTCGGCTCCCGTCATCTTCTCAAACAGGATGGTGTAGATTCCCAGACGAGTCGTCGTGTAGGTCGCCTGCCGCAGCAGCCCTGCTGACAGACTGACAGACCGCACACTTCGTTATCTTCACTTTCACCGAGGAAACTTACACTGTGGTCACCAGGAAACCAACACGAGTTACAGCTGATAAAAGTAAATGAAGTGTGAGAGCAAAGGTCCGATAAAGTGATAAATGAAGTGTCAGGTGAAGCGGTAGATAAATGAAGCGGTAGATAAATGAAGCGGTAGGTCAATGAAGCTGTAGGTCAATGAAGCGGTAGGTCAATGAAGCGGTAGATAAATGAAGCGGTAGATAAATGAAGTGGTAGGTCAATGAAGCGGTAGATAAATGAAGCGGTAGATAAATGAAGTGGTAGGTCAATGAAGCGGTAGATAAATGAAGCGGTAGATAAATGAAGTGGTAGGTCAATGAAGCGGTAGACAAATGAAGCGGTAGGTCAATGAAGCGGTATATAAATGAAGCGGTAGATAAATGAAGCGGTAGACAAATGAAGCGGTAGATAAATGAAGCGGTAGGTCAATGAAGCGGTAGATAAATGAAGTGGTAGATAAATGAAGCGGTAGATAAATGAAGCGGTAGCTCAATGAAGCGGTAGATAAATGAAGCGGTAGGTCAATGAAGCGGTAGGTCAATGAAGCGGTAGATAAATGAAGCGGTAGATAAATGAAGCGGTAGGTCAATGAAGCGGTAGCTCAATGAAGCGGTAGATAAATGAAGCGGTAGATAAATGAAGCGGTAGGTCAATGAAGCGGTAGATAAATGAAGCGGTAGATACCCAGTGTAGATGCCTCCGACTCCCTCGTTCTTCAGGATGGAGAACAGAGCGTGGAAGCTGGTTTTATATTCTCGAGCCTTCGTTCCCTGACCGCTCAGCTGCATCCTGTTCTTCACCAGGTCCAACGGCTGCACAAAGACTGTCGCACCCATCCTGGACAGACAGACAGGTACAGACAGACAGGTACAGAGAGTAAAAGAGCCGTCATCACACTCAGATTTACAGTTTCCTGTTAAAGTGGTAAGGTTCCTGAGAACAGGGACTGTTTCACTTGTTAGTGCGTTAGTTCTAACACCCTGAAGCTGAAGCCGAGTCACTGCAGCAGTAAATCCTCCTTCATGGAGGTTCTAATGTTGACTGGGATTTTATTTATCCCACCTTCACTGATGAAATTAGAGCAAACAAAATAATAGGAACAGTTGTCAAAGCAGCACAAACAGCAGCATTGTTTTAGGAAACTACACCTTTTACTAATAATTAGTAACTGTGTCTGTGAGCCAGTGTTTCAGAGTGAAGCAGTGCCACACGGAGCAGGAGGGAACTGATTACTTCTTTTAGCCACATCAGGCTGATACAGAAACACTGCAGTGATAACAGGCTGTTATCAGAGTTACTGTATCAGTGAAAGGAACAGCTCGTACTGTAACAACTGACACTTTATCAGAAGGTCAGAGGTCAGCCTGACGACGCCCCCAATCCTGACAATGAAAAGACTGGAGGTGAAACTGCTGCAGCTTCCACATTGAACTGTTCACTGTTGTATCAATAACAGCTGTGTGTTCATGTTTATGATCAGATTAACTAGTCCCATGATGCACTGGGGGTTAAAATGATCATAATCTACTGGCTGAACAAACATGTTTCAATCACATGATTTTATGAGCCACTGATCCACATGAAAAACCTGCTGAAACTTTTTGTTCAAGAAAGTGACAGAGTGAGGCCTCACAGTCAACATGTGATGACCTTTAACATGCTGAACCTGTTACTCTCACACACACACACACACACACACACACACACACACACACACACACACACACACACACACGATTTTAATTGAACGAGACATTTTACTATTAACTGGCTTTTTATAGACAAAACGATCATCAAATTACAATAATAATAATAATAATAACTGGCAGATTGATTGATAATTAATCAATCATGAGCTGTAGTTTATATCCGTCACACTTTCTCAGCGTCAGACACCAGCAGCTGTCCCTCACAGCCACGGACATGTTAAGGTCTCGTGCACACTCCTCGAAGGGCGTGCATGGGCAACGTGCACGCTCCTGAGATGTTTTAAAGTTTGTGCACAGCTGAGGGGGGGTCATGACATTTAAAGGACAGACATGCAGCTGCTGTGACAGACACATGGAGGGAAATGTCAGTGTGTCTGTACAGTGTGAAGACTCTTTTTTTTTTTTACACTGTAAAAAATGATTGTATATTTTTTAAAAAGCTGTGTTCATGAATAAATGTCATGCAGACGTCACAGAACCACGGTCACAGGCTTCAACTGAAGACGACACGTGCACCATTCAATGTAGAAGCACAGTAAAAAGTAAGTTTAAAACTTTTTATTGTATAATTAAACTTTTTCTTGTTGCTATGACAGTAAATGTTTTTTGGAGGTTAAATAAAACATTAAACGAGGTTAACATTAATTAACAGGCTGTTGTCGGGTTCATTTTCTCTCTGCAGGCGTTTGATGCTGTGAGTGTGAGAACATTCAGAAAGTCTTCAGACGCCTTCACTTCTGTCACATGTTGTTATGTTGCAGCCCGATGAGGAAATAACTACATGTTTCCCTCATCAGTCTTCACTCAATTCTCCATGACGACAGAGTGAACATTTCATTAAAGAAGTATTCAGACACCTCACTGTGAATCTGTAAGTTCAGCTGAGGTTCCTCCATTTCTCTGGATGATCTCTGAGATGTCTCTACACCTGTGGGTGTAGTCCACCTGTCCACCTGTGGTAAACTCAGCTGGACACACACCTGTCTCTACAAGGTCTCACAGCTGAGCAGAGCAGAACCCGTGAGGTGAAGGAGCTGCTGCAGAGCTCAGACAGGATTGTGTCGAGGCGCCTGGAAGAACCAGGACTCTTCTAGAGCTGGACCCGGACTAACTGAGGCATCAGAGGAGACCGAGAACCTGATGGTCTCTCTGAGCTCCAGAGACTGAAACTTCCAAAACCCCAAAATACACAATTTACTGTTGGATAAGAAAAGAAACAGCAAGTGACTCTGAAAAACAAAGATACATTTTATATTGACACAGAAACTGGATTCAGTGACTAACTGTGACAAACTCCTCATGTTTAATCTCCACTTTGACCGTGCAGTAAAACTTTGAGTATGCTGGTCTGAAGTCAGCGTGTTGTGTTCAAATTCAGTTTTACATGTGGTAATCTGAATTACATGTTTCATTCAGATAACTGCATTACCTGCCTCTGACAACTAGCATTAGCATTAGCCTTCACGTTGACAGGTAACACCGACAAACAGTGTGGCCACATTAAACTCCAGACAGGACACTTTAATTTTCACTGCAGACAGAGCCCCTCTCTCTTCTACTATATTCATTAAAGGCAGACTAATTAGACTATAACACTGCAGAAGGATGGAGAAGACTAGCGGGGCAGATGCTGAGAGGGTGCAACATTCTTCGTAACACCGGGGAGTTGTCGCACACTGTTTCCGCTACAAATAACGTCCTCCGCTGTTACTCCACGGGTTAGTTCTGGTTGATATTGGGTTTTAATTAGCTGTCGCAAGGGTCACGAGCTGGGGCCAGGGCTGAGCGTCGCTTCATGTTGTTATCGGTGGACACAAATCGATAGGGGAACAGATTTCTCCGTAACACCGTCACGGGGCGTTAGCATTAGCAGCTAACCAGGCATCAGTCAGGGCGGCCTCACTGGACCGTTACAGCCCGGGTGTTTTATTATAAACTAAACAATACGTTGTTTTTCAATCGCGGATTTCACCAGAATAACGTTGCGGTGTGTTAGCGCCTCTGTTAGCAGCAGCTCCACTGACATTAGCAGTTAGCATGACAGCTAGCAGCAGCAGCAGCACCTACCCGGCCAAGCCTCCGAACAGAAACTTAATGGACTTTGGAGAGGTTTTGGGCTTTGCGTCCGCCATATTTGCCCCGGTCGGTCAGTGGCCGCAGAGTTCCTGATCAGATTCCCGCTGCCTGTGTGCCTCTGGGCCGGA
>NC_079386.1:19422275-19512275 GCF_021018895.1 Seriola aureovittata | reverse complement strand
GTCTGGGATTTGTAGTTGACACTTGTTTTTATCAATCAGTATTTCTTTATATGTACTGTGTGTGTGTGTGTGTGTGTGTGTGTGTGTGTGTGTGTGTGTGTGTGTGTGTGTGTGTGTGTGTGTGTGTGTGTGTGTGTGTGTGTGTGTGTGTGTGTCTGTGTGTCTGTGTGTGTGTGTGTGTCTGTGTGTGTGTCTGTGTGTCTGTGTGTCTGTGTGTGTCTGTGTCTGTGTGTGTGTCTGTGTGTGTGTGTGTGTGTGTGTCTGTGTGTGTGTGTGTGTGTGTGTGTGTGTGTGTGTAGCTGTGCGCAGTGTATCTCAGTGGGTAGTGTGTGTGATGGTGGCAGTGCTGTGCGTCGCAGTGTTGATGCTCCCCCTCGACACTGAGAGCAGCTCGGTGGTTCCATGCTGCCTGCACGTCTCCACCAATCAGAAACTGGCCTGCGCCTACACACTGGGTAACTCACACACCTGAAACACACACACCTGAAACACACACTCTGGGTAACACACACACCTGTAACTCACACACCTGAAACACACACACCTGAAACACACACACTGGGTAACTCACACACCTGAAACACACACACCTGAAACACACACTCTGGGTAACACACACACCTGTAACTCACACACCTGAAACACACACACCTGAAACACACACACTGGGTAACACACACACCTGAAACGCACACACCTGAAACACACACACCTGAAACACACACACCTGAAACACACACACTGGGTAACACACACACCTGTAACTCACACACCTGAAACACACACACCTGAAACACACACACTGGGTAACACACACACCTGAAACGCACACACCTGTAACACACACACCTGAAACACACACACTGGGTAACACACACACCTGAAACACACACACCTGTAACACACACACCTGAAACACACACACTGGGTAACACACACACCTGAAACACACACACCTGAAACACACACACCTGTAAGGTTAGTTAAATAAAGGAGGAGTCGGAAAAGGAAACAAGGACATAAGGAGCGAATCACTGTCTCTCTCTCCCTCAGGTCTTCTCACCATGGTGTTTCTGCGGTAACCAGTGACATCATGCTGTCGCCGCCGCCTCCTCTGTTTGAGTGACAGCTACTTCGTCACCATAGCAACAGAGTCTACCAAACCCTTCCTGACCTCTGACCTCCAGACAGACTGTCTTCATGAACTCAACACACATGAATGTAGTTCGACAGCTGAATGAGGACAAGACTGCCCGTCTCAGTCAGCATCAAGACCTGCAGACCAGATCCATCCAGAGACCCTCAGACCCTCAGACCCTCAGACCTTCAGACCCTCAGACCTTCAGACCCTCAGACCTTCACACCTTCAGACTCATCCAGAGACCCTCAGACCTTCAGACCTTCAGACTCATCCAGAGACCCTCAGACCCTCAGACCCTCAGACCTTCAGACCTTCAGACTCATCCAGAGACCCTCAGACCTTCAGACCCTCAGACTCATCCAGAGACCCTCAGACCTTCAGACCCTCAGACTCATCCAGAGACCTTCAGACCTTCAGACCCTCGAACTCATCCAGAGACCTTCAGACCTTCAGACCCTCAGACCTTCATACCTTCAGACCCTCAGACCCTCAGACCTTCAGACCCTCAGACCAGATCCATCCAGAGACCCTCAGACCTTCAGACCCTCAGACCAGATCCATCCAGAGACCCTCAGACCTTCAGACCCTCGAACTCATCCAGAGACCTTCAGACCCTCAGACCCTCAGACCTTCAGACCCTCAGACCCTCAGACCCTCAGACCAGATCCATCCAGAGACCCTCAGACCTTCAGACCTTCAGACCCTCAGACCCTCAGACCCTCAGACCAGATCCACCCAGAGACCCTCAGACTTTCAGACCTTCAGACCCTCAGACTCATCCAGAGACCTGTTCCTTGGGTGTTGGTGAATCTGAAGATGATTAATAGGACAGGAGTTGTTTTACTTGTTTGAGTTTTGTGCTTCGTTGCAATCGTTTGGATCTTGTGAGGTGAGGACAGAATCTCCTCAGAGGAGTCACAGACACTGAGAAGTTCTTCAGAGTTTCTCCTCTGGGCTCTGACGAGGTGCTGGAGTCACTTCAATAAATTATTGCTGCAAACGGAGCATGTGTTGTGCTGATTCTGTTCACATGATTGGGTAGAGTCTGCCTTGACTGTACAGCAGCTGGTTAGCTTAGCTTAGCTTAGCTTAGCTTAGCTTAGCATGAAGACTGGAAACAGGGGGAAGCTGCTAGCTTGGCACTGATGATGTTTTGTCTTGTTGTTTACAGTTGAGGAAACGTGAATAAACTTATTTCCCAGAATAGTTTCTACATGAACCAGTGAAGCTGTAAATAAACAGCTGAGACACGCTCAAATTAAATCAATCAATCAATCAGTAATTAAATCAATCAAATGACATGTGCAGAGAAACACATGGATCATAAAGCTTCCTGTTGTTTTCCTGTCAGACTGAGACCTGGAGCTGGTTCCATACAGACTGGTCAGACTGGTCAGACTGGTCAGACTGGTGTTGGTCCAGATCAGTCTGATTTTAGTAACTAAAATACAAACTGACTCATTTTAAGACTAAAACATCAGACGCCTTACCTCCAGACTGACTCCGGTCTAAGACCGGTGTTACCATGGTAACAATCAATGACACCTGGCTGACCATTGCACTCAACAACAAACAACAGGACACAATGGCTCATAGTTTGTGGTTTGAGTTCAGTGGTCGGATGCAGTTCCTCCGTCGGCCATTTTGTTTTATTTTGAAAAAAGTCTGAATTTACTAGAACTGAACTGATCTGTGAATGAATGAATTCAGACTCAGTCTGTCTGAAGTCTGGACACGTTTTATTTTAAACCAGCTCCGTCAGGACGTTTTATTTTGACACATTCAACTGAAACAGGCTGTTTGACATGGATCCACTTCCTGTGTGAACGAACAGAGCTGCTCAGAGGGTGGGGTCCTCTACGATGACATCATACTCATCAGCCAAATCCCTCTGGGCTTGGTCAGTTGTGGGTGTGGCCACTGAGACGGACGGGTCACTTCCTGCAGATGGAGCAGTTAAAGGTTTAATCCACACAGATCAATAACATATAATCAATATGAAATAAAAACTGATGATCTTGCTTTAATGGGTTTTCTGAAGATTGTTTGGGTTCAAAATCCAACTTTATTCATACCTTCTATTTGAAATGAGTTCACATTTACATTCTCCAGGTGTTTTCTTGTTACGTCTTAAAAGTCGTTTATTTTTTACTTAATTTTTTTGTAAGTGCAGGAGATGAACCGACTTCAAGCCACACCCACTCTGAGTGAGCCAATCAGATAAGGATTTAACTGAATTGAACCTCCTGTAACTAAAGCAGGTGACATCAGAACATTTACCTGTGGCTCTTTGGCGATATAAAGACACCATGACGACAGTGGAGATGACGTACGGGCAGACCACCACCAGGTGGCGCACCAGTTGGATCACAAGCTGGAAGGGGTCTGAGGCAGGGGGCGGGGCTTTGCTAGTGGGTGGCGGTGTGGTTGTAGATTTACCTGTAGAGAAAAGGGCAGGAACTCTTTCATTTACTCCGTCTCCTCAGGTGCTTCCTGTCCACCAAAAACCAAACCACGCACCAGGAGGTGTGTGTAGAACACCACACTGTGTGGAGGCAGAGGTCTGGAACACCTGGACTCTCAGGTATGATCCTGGAGTAAACTTTGCTTCCTGTGTTTTCTGCTTTAAAGCTCCAGTGTTGATGCATGAGAAGAACCAAAAACCATCTCAGTGTAGTTTTACATCTCCTCTCTCAGGCTTGTCTCTGGAGCTCTAGTAACAACAGGTCGTTGAGCCAATCAGGAGAGAGGAGGCTCTGAGCCTCACAACAGAAATACCACAGAAGTTACAAGCTGCAAACTTTTCTCATCATCACTGAGAGACGACTTGTCTGCCTCTACCTCACCTCCTCCTCTACTGGATTTTAAAACACTGGATGTTGTTCTCCTCGCTCCTCCTTCCTGTCGTATTTCTCTGCAGGTTTATAGAATCAGAAGAGTTTCCTGACCTGTGACAGTGATCCAGCTGCGTGGAGACTCTCCATGACCTCTGATGTCACAGCTGTAGAGGCCTTCATCAGACTTGTCAACATGGTGGATGGTCATGTGACCTGTAGTCTCTGTGATGAGGGAGCCATCTTTATAGAAAGCAGCTGGGAGGTTGGAGGGAGGGGTCTTTGTTTTACAGTGCAGAGTGACATCATGTCCCTCCATCACAGGGAGGACAGGACTCTGCAGGATCACTGCTCCACCTCAACACACAGACAAACTACAGCATTTCATCCATTTACACACAGCTTCATCAACACTGACTCCACAGTCTGATCTTACCAGTGACAGTGATGCTGATGCTGTTACTGGTTGCTCCCTCTCTGGACTCACACCAGTAAACTCCACTGTCCCATGAAACGACGAAGCTGATGTTACAGGAAGAACCAGCTGATCTTCCCCAGTCGTCACACTGAGTCCTGGTTTCTCTGGTGGTGTTCCTCCTCAGCCTCCATCCAGCAGAGCTGTCGTCCTCCTCACAGCTCAGAGAGACAGAGTCTTCTTCAAACAGCTGGGAGCTGCTGGGACTCACCGTCAGACCAGCTGTGAGAATAAATGATCTGCTATTTATTTCACTCATTTCACTGACACTGTTGAACAGGTTCCTGCAGTTAAAGCTCCTCCAGTGTAAAGGTGTGTGTCCATGTGTAGTGTGATTATAGATCAGCTCTAGCTTCTATATTAATACTGTGAAAGTATCAAAGCCTCAGTCCACAGAGAAATGCACACAGCCTGTATTCAGAAACTGAGCCTTAAAACCAGCCGTCAGGACTTCTGGAACTTTGTGATGTCACAACAAAGCAGTCACCAAGCCCCGCCCACCTGGACCCACCATCCAAACCTTGCAGGATTTGGTTTCTCTGAGTGTTTTACCTGAAACCTGCTTTATTTTTATTGGATCACTCAGAAAACAGGCAGCCAATCAGAAGAGAGGCTCAGAGCCTCCTCTCTTCTGATTGGCTCACAGACCTGTTGTTACTAGAGCTGCAGAGAGAAGCCTGAGAGAAGAGATGTAAAACTACAGTGAGATTTTGATGCATTATTATTTTCAATTACATAAACTAACACTCATGACATTAAGAACAAAAATGTCCTCAAAAAACTGCAATAAAAAAATGACATATTAATATTAATTTCCACTATCACTGAGTTACAATTCAGTCCTGATCATAACGACCAAATATTCAAGAATATTCAGGATTTGAAACCTTTTGTCTTTAGTTGTAACTTCACTTTTAGAAGAAAGAAGCGTTGGAGAGTCACACGTTCTGTTATTAATCACTTCCTGTCGCCTCACACTGAAACTGTCAGGTCGTCTCACTGGGGTCTTTATGATATAGATGTAATATATGTACATATGGACATATAAATCCTATACATGTACATATATGTAAAAATATATGAAACCTGTTAGAAATTGGAACAATTTCCTATATTGACATTGTAGACATATGTTACATATACATATATATATATGTGTGTGTGTGTGTGTATGTATGTATATATATATATATATATTCATGTATGTCAATATATATTTATCTTATATCAAATATAAAACATAGACATGTATGTTTGAAATTAATAAGAAAAACCTAAACAAAAGTCTGTTGTTTTAATAAAAATACAAATATAAATTAGATATATATTGTTAATAAATATGGTTACAACATGTTGAACCATATAATAAGAAATGAACATACACAAATTTGACTGTGGGTATTTAATCTATGCTATAAACTTATATCTTCATTTTTATTCAGAGCATGTATAAGTATAAGTCTGTGTAACAGGTGAGATGTGACAGGAGAGGTGTAACAGGTGAGGTGTAACAGGTGAGATGTGACAGGTGAGATGTAACAGGTGAGGTGTAACAGGTGAGATGTGACAGGTGAGATGTAACAGGTGAGGTGTAACAGGTGAGATGTGACAGGAGAGGTGTAACAGGTGAGGTGTAACAGGTGAGGTGTAACAGGTGAGGTGTGACAGGTGAGATGTAACAGGTGAGATGTAACAGGTGAGGTGTAACAGGTGAGGTGTGACAGGTGAGATGTGACAGCTGAGATGTAACAGGTGAGATGTGACAGGTGAGATGTGACAGGTGAGGTGTAACAGGTGAGGTGTGACAGGTGAGGTGTAACAGGTGAGATGTGACAGGTGAGGTGTAACAGGTGAGGTGTGACAGGTGAGATGTAACAGGTGAGATGTGACAGGTGAGGTGTGACAGATGAGATGTAACAGGTGAGGTGTAACAGGTGAGGTGTGACAGGTGAGATGTAACAGGTGAGGTGTAACAGGTGAGATGTGACAGGTGAGGTGTGACAGCTGAGATGTAACAGGTGAGATGTGACAGGTGAGATGTAACAGGTGAGATGTGACAGGTGAGGTGTAACAGGTGAGGTGTGACAGGTGAGATGTAACAGGTGAGATGTGACAGGTGAGGTGTAACAGGTGAGGTGTAACACGTGAGATGTGACAGGTGAGGTGTAACAGGTGAGGTGTAACAGGTGAGGTGTAACACGTGAGATGTGACAGGTGAGGTGTAACAGGTGAGGTGTGACAGGTGAGGTGTGACAGGTGAGATGTGACAGCTGAGATGTAACAGGTGAGGTGTAACAGGTGAGGTGTGACAGGTGAGATGTGACAGCTGAGATGTATCAGGTGAGATGTGACAGGTGAGATGTGACAGGTGAGGTGTAACAGGTGAGGTGTGACAGGTGAGATGTGACAGGTGAGGTGTAACAGGTGAGGTGTAACAGGTGAGATGTAACAGGTGAGATGTATGTGTGTGTGTGTGTGTAACAGGTGAGGTGTAAAAGGTGAGGTGTAACACGTGAGATGTGACAGGTGAGGTGTAACAGGTGAGATGTGACAGGTGAGGTGTGACAGGTGAGATGTGACAGCTGAGATGTGACAGGTGAGGTGTGACAGGTGAGATGTAACAGGTGAGGTGTGACAGGTGAGGTGTGACAGGTGAGATGTGACAGGTGAGGTGTGACAGGTGAGGTGTGACAGGTGAGATGTGACAGGTGAGGTGTGACAGGTGTACTCACCTGGAGAGCACCTGCAGCAGAGCGCTGTGGTCAGCCCTGAGGGGAAAAGACAGCAGTTTCATCTTCAACATGTCACCAGAGGAAAGGAGCTGATGTTGTGATATGTATAAACACACACACACACACACACACACACACACACACGCACACACACACACACACACCCACACACATATATATATATATATATATATATATAATGTACTTCCTCCCTCCTCTCTAATAAATAAAAAAATTATAGATAGATAGAGAATATTTATTTATTATCTTATTATTATAGTATTTAATCAATATTTAACTTTATCAAAACAACATACATATAATAATTCTATATGTTTGAATTTCTCATTAATTTCAAACATGTCTCAGAGAGTCTCAGACCTTTGGACTTTACTGTTCATCATATCAACATATACTGACAGGCTGTGGATGGATTTATATCTATGTAACATTTGTCTACTATATAAACATACATACATTAATATACATGTTTTTATTTTATATGTAGATATATTTCATATTTGGAGATTCAGTATATGTACATATATTAAGCTACTGTAGCATATGAGCCGTCCAACAGGTGGAGACTGTAGAGCAAGGTGAACACCAACATGAGCTGCTCTGACCTCTGACCCCTGACCTCTGACCTCACACACAGCAGTAAAACATTTGGTTTGTTATTAAATAAGACTCAAAGATCAAACAGGTGTGAGTCTAACGACCTGCTGTACAGGTGTGACGTCATGGACAAACTGAACTGTTGAACAGTGAATTCTGTATCTTCATTAACAATAATATGAGACAACCGATGACTTACAGAGCAGCCACTGAAGAGAAGTTCGCTCCATGGTGTTGTTGACTGAAATGAGACCAAACACTCACATCAGACCCCCCTGCCTTCTCCCCCTCCCCCCCCCCCCCCCTCCCCCTCCTCCCCCGCCCCTGGAGGTACAGAGTAAGTGTTGTGGGGGTGAGGTGTCCGTGTTGACACCTTGAGGTGTGAAGATGTAAAACACCGACCGCAGTCTTCCTGCAGCAGCGTTCTGCTGAAACCAAATGACGACCATTTCCTGAGAAGTTAATATCACATTTTATTTTGGTGCATTAGCAGCTAAACTTTTTCTTTTCCTCCTTTAACCACAAAAACAAACAGGATTGAAATGTTGAAATAAGGAAACAGAAAGCTGAGCCGCTAATAAATAATCAAATAGAAATAATGAACCGAGCAAAAGATCAGAATAAATGATCTTCAGACAGAAGTTTATAGTTTCCTGTCATAGGAGCTTTTGACATTTCTAGACAGTTGTTAACTAGAGAAAATTCATGTTTAGGTTTTTACACAATGGGAGGGGATTCAGAGAAACAACATGTATGTATAGACTGCAGTCACCCACAGTGATGTAGGTCAATACTTATGCAGCTAAATAACAGAGACGCAGAGGCTCCGTCTCATCAACCGGCCAGTAAGTAAAGTTATTGTCTTCACACCTGAGCTAACTCTCCACACACGCGCAGACGCACAGCGGCGACTTCACAGGAGAGGCCTTAGCAACAGCAACTAAGGGGTGGATCTTAGCGAAGGCGGTCATCTCAAACGAGCTCCCTGTGACCGCGAGACGAGGTGAGATCGCGAGAATACAAAGTAGAGGAAACAGACGGTCCAGAGACCAGCCTGACCGGGACCACCGCAAGACCGGGATGAAGGAGGAGAACCAGGACCCGGATTTCATCGATCGGACCGGGATGAAGGAGGAGAACCAGGACCCGGATTTCATCGATCGGACCGGGATAAAGGAGGAGAACCAGGACCCGGATTTCATCGATCGGACCGGGATGAAGGAGGAGAACCAGGACCCGGATTTCATCGATCGGACCGGGATAAAGGAGGAGAACCAGGACCCGGATTTCATCGATCGGACCGGGATAAAGGAGGAGAACCAGGACCCGGATTTCATCGATCGGACCAGGATAAAGGAGGAGAACCAGGATCCGGGCTGGAGCCTGGAGGCCGCCGGTCCCGCCGGTCTACAGGTCAGTGTTCAGGACTTGATGGAGGGTCCGTGTTTGATCCGTTGGTTTTTGTGGCATCAGAAAGGGTTTGCGTTGGTCTGTTTTCCCGGGCTCATGTTGAAACGAGTCACGTGACCAACAGAGTGAATCTCAGGTGAAGTGAGTGACGTGACTCCAGCGTTAGCCGCTAACGGTTTGCTAACATGGCTAACATTAGCATCAGACTCAGACTGTACAGGAACACCTGCAGAGGAGGGAGGAGCAGGAAGTGTGTGTGTGTGTGTGTGTGTGTGTGTGTCATGTGACCACAGGGTGACACCTCCCTGTTGTTTAGGCCTCAGCTTTAAAAAGAGACGCCCCCACCCTCCTGTTCAACCTACACTGAGCCGACTCCTGTAAGGCTTCACATCCTGACCTGCAGTGAGTCCATCTGTCCGCCCCCCTCCCTGAACCCCCCCCCACCTGAACACCCCCCCTCCCTGAACACCCCCCCTCCCTGAACCCCCCCCCACCTGAACACCCCCCCTCCCTGAACACCCCCCCTCCCTGAACACCCCCCCCCACCTGAACACCCTCCCTCCCTGAACACCCCCCCTCCCTGAACACCCCCCCCTCCACCTGAATACCCCCCCTCCCTGAACACCCCCCCCCACCTGAACCCCCCCTCCCTGAACACCCCCCCCCACCTGAACCCCCCCTCCCTGAACACCCCCCCTCCCTGAACACCCCCCCCCACCTGAATACCCCCCCTCCCTGAACACCCCCCCCCCTGAACACCCCCCCCCACCTGAACACCCCCCCTCCCTGAACACCCCCCCCTCCACCTGAACACCCCCCCTCCCTGAACACCCCCCCCTCCACCTGAACACCCCCCCTCCCTGAACACCCCCCCTCCCTGAATACCCCCCCTCCCTGAACACCCCCCCCCACACTGATTAAATTTATATGGTCAAAGGTCAAAGGTCAGTGTGACTTCAGAAAACACTTTTTAGCCGTTCCTCAAGACTTCACAGATGTTCTGAAAGTGTGTGATATTTCCTCTGACTGGATGAACAGGAAGTGACCTGGAACTAGGAGAGGTGAGTCCAGCTGCTCTCAGAAATGATGCTGTTTAATCTGATGTCTGACGCGTTGGTCTGAGGATGTTGTGAAATGGACGTAGTACATATGTGGTTTTAGACTCGCTCCACTGTGACATCTGATTCTCTCTCTCTCTCTGTCTGTCTCCATAGAAACAGAGACGCACTAAAGAGAGGCTGCACGGCTGTGACCACTGTGGGAACACGTTTACGACCTCGAGTCATTTAAAGACCCACCAACGTGTTCACAGCAGTTAGAAACACAGAGGCCAGGCCGGCGGCGTGACACCAAGAACCGTCTCCGTACGCAAACACGTTCCACTGAAGGTGGCGTAACGCTGTGAGGTCAGACGGATGAGCTTCCTGTGGCGCCGCTCAGCTGGCGGCCCGGACTCCAGCTGTGCTGCTGCTGCAAACCTCTGTCAGGTTTCTACCATGTCTCTATCTGTAGACCAGCTGCTCTCTCAGTGGGTAAACCACATAAAGAGACTGCACAGCCTGTGGTGCTGAGCGTGTTTACGTCTTGTTTTCAGACATTATAGGAATTGGTTGTTTTACAGTGTAAAGCGTCGGCAGGAAAGATTTTTGTCTTGTTTGACTCTGTCATTTTGTTCATATTCAGTCGTATCATCAGCAGTTTCATGGATTGTGTTTGTTAAAGACACCTGATCATGTGACTGAAGCTCCAGTTCATTCAGACCGACTGTCGTTAACCTCCGTCAGTTACTGATGACGCCGTGACGCTGACGTCACAGACGCCTCGCTGATATCAAATTGTCTCTAAAGCAAATATCAACAGAGACGCGTCGTAGCAACGTTCAGAGCGACATGTTTCCTGAGGAGCTGACGTAGCTGATCTTTGATTTCCATCACCACGGCAACGCGTTGGACTGTGTCCCTGCTGTCTACTCATGTAGCTCTGTTTGTTTTATGATTTCACTGCCCATCTTTATAATGTTTGTTTTTATTTATTTATGTCACAGGGAATATGTGACACTTGTTTTATATCTATTTATTTATTACTGTGTCTGTTCCACTGTCGTGTTCCGTCAGCTGTTCATTCCCCTTCAATAAACCTGCTCTCGTCTCCTCTCGTCTTAATTCTGCCATATATTTATTTTTCCGGATGAAAAATGGTTTGACCATTTTACTCCACACACAGGAGAGTTGGCCGTCAATCAGATGCCTTAGCAACAGTAACTAAGGGGGGAGGAGCGTAGCGAGCTCAGGCTCGAACGAGTTTCCAGTGACCGCGAGACGCGGCGAGATCGAGAGTTAAAGTGGCGCCAACAGACAGAGTCCAGCACAAAGAGACCAGAGAGACCTGGACCAGGACAAGACCGAGATGGAGGAGCAGAACCAGGACCCGGATTTCATTGATCCCAGTCACATATTTTATGTGTCAAGTAAGCAACAGAACCATTGAAGCTTCCTGTCAGAACCTTTCAGAATAAAAAGCTCACAGTAGCCTTTAATAAAGCATTACTTCTGCACAAAAAGATGTACTTTCTAGCACTTTTATTTTGTAGACAAAATTGCTGAGATCTTTTCTAGCGCCTGATGTGACTGTGTCTGTCATTCACGCTCAACATGGATAAAAGTATAATGAGCATCTTCAGGTGGAGGAAGATTCTCTATTCGGCCATTAAAGCTAAACGTGGATCTGATACATGTTATATGTAATGGACAACTTGCTCTACCATGAGACCTAATTCTCTCTCCCTGTCTGTCTGTCACTATAGAAACAGAGAGGCATAAAGGTGTTTAGCTGTGACCATGTGCGAAGACTTTTACTACTTCAAGTCATTAAAACCCAGCGACGCCTCGACCCCGGAGAGGAACCACAGCTGTGGTCGGCGTGGGGAAGCTTTCAGTAGATTGAGGAGCCTGAACAACCATCAGCAGCACCACGCCGTTCAGACACACAGCGCCAGGCCGACTGCTTTCCTCCACGTTACTGAACCCTGACCCCCCGACAATAACAGTAACCTCTAGAACTCACTGTACAACATGTGTCATTGATGCAGACGCTCGTCAGTGAGAAGAGTCATCCAGCCGAGGAAGAACTAGAATCCGCCTCTGAACTCCAGCTGGGACTGAACCTACAGACGCAGCTTGGTGCTGTTGGACGAAGGAAACCACCTGAGCTCGACACGTTGCACTCTGGGAAACTAGAGACGTCACAATAACAGAAATGTAGTAGTTGATACCAGTGAAATGCCAAGATTAACATAAATAAATTCCATGTTCTTTCTCTTTCACTCCTTTATTGAAACTAAGACAAAGATCAGTGGCATGTCGCCTTCAAGTATTAAAGTTCATACTTTGCTAAAATATGAGCAGTAAACTTTTTATTGCACAGCTTTTCAACTGCATCAAAACTGCATCAGACACTTTTCACTGTCATAAATGAACTTTTCTGACTTTTATTTGCTTCAAATAGATTTTATGTGATTTACTGAATAAATCAGTCAGAATGAACAGAGGTCTCTTCTTCTTCTTCTTCTTCTTTCACCTGCAGCAACAACAAGATCAAATTTATCAGATCAACTTTCTAACACTGCACCCGTCAGGTGGAGCCGCCCCCCCCCCCCCCCCCCCCACTCTGCTGTAGTCTGAAGGGAAATATGTATTTCATACGGCCGGGACGCTGAGTGAGATCTGACTGGAGTATTTCCATGTATTTGCTGCTGATGTCACGTCTGGAGGGTTGAAGTCACTGACCACATCTCAAGAACTCACTCACTAGTTATGACAAAGTGATGACGCTTTATAAAGCCTGTTTTACTTGGTGCATACAAATTAAACTGAGGTCAAAGGTCGACGATGAGGCCGACGCAGATCACTTCCCTCTGTGCTAGACTGAACCCCTCAGTGTGTCCAGAGGTTATTGGTCAAAGAAGTGACGTTTGATCTGATGTCTGGGGATTATAGAACATGATTAAAGCCTCATGTGAATTTTATTATTATACCGTTTTCTGATTTTTATTTTAATTTTTTAAATGAAAGAATTTTAAAGTGTTAACTAATGAGTGACGCTGATTTTGGCCACAAGTGGGTGAAGTGCACGACTGCTCCCAAATCTTGTATTTGATAAAGTCAGATGCGAAACAACTCGCTCCATCATGAGATCTAACGCTCTTTCTGTCTGTGTCTGTCGCCATAGAAACAGAGACACACAAAGACTCAGAGGAGAGTCCACACTAAAGACAAGCCGCACAGCTGTGACCAATGTGGGAAGATTTCAAGAGTACAGGTGGTTTGAAAGCTCAACAACGCAGCCACACCTGGGAGAAACCGCACAGCTGCAACTAAAGAGAGAAACAGACTGTGTCCCGGTGTTGGTAAGACCTGTCCACTGTAATGTCCCTGACGTCCCACAGACACAGTGTTACAGCTGTGAGGGTCAGACCCGCGGCCGTCTTCAGGCACATTACATCTCCATGACTCACTGAGGTCGAGACAATCTTCATGACTCACTCTTGGAAATGCAGTGAAACATTGTTTTTCACTAAATGTAGATTTATGTCACTGAACATACAAGATATTTGATTTTAAACATATTTGAAAAACGTCAGAATCAGTTTAATGTTATATGCTAATAGTCATACGAGTCAGAGCTCAGCTAGCTTTGTGGCTAATTAGTTTAGCATCAAATAAACCACAGGAATGTGTTTTCTGGTCGGCGCCTCACTGACGACAGCGGACTGCAGATCCCTGACTTCCTGTTTCTCTTGTAATTCAGAACCTTCTGCTGTTTGACCAACAACCTGAAATCAGAACTGTGGACTCTGGGAAACTTTTTTCTTCTGTTAACTAAATTTACACAATTTCTTTTCTGTGTCGATAAAGAATAAAGTTCCTAAGACACATGTTTTTGTCTTTTTAATCCTAGATATATACATATATATATATATATATATATGTATATATCTTTCATATATACGGGGTTGGAGTCACAGTGGAGAGAAACTACAGCTGTGATCAGTGTAGGATAGTTCTCAGCCGACCTGTTAGAAACACATCTGGCCAGCTGTTCTCTCCTAAACCCAACCGTAAAACATTCACTGAATATTATAAGTCTGCTCAGAAACACTTTTGAGTATTTTGGTCTCTAGTATGATCGAATGAACTAATATTTGGAGAGGAAGGCCGATCAGGCCAGTCAATGAACTCTTGTTTATTTCCAAACATCTGGAATCAACTGTGCAGTTCAAGTTTGACACGATGTAGGAAATGATCATTTAAACAGGATTTATGAGTCCATGACGGTTTGAGGTCCAGGAGCTGATAGTCAGTGTGAAGTCCTCTGATTGGCTGGTCGTGTGGAGAGGGCGGGACCAGAGGCCTGGAAGAGAAGAAGATCATCATCATCATCATCCTGTTTTTTACCTCCAGATGACAGTAACAACAACTTCCTGTTTCTCTGTGATGGAAGAGGATTCAGGTCACGTGTGAATCTCATGTCGCTTTAATGTGGAAACATTTTAAATATAAACTCAGGAATCTGAGATTAAAGGTAAAATACAATAAAAAAAACATGTGGAAACTGAAATTCTGGAGGCGGGGCTTGAGAATGACAGACTAAAAACTTTATGTTGTGGTGGCAGAGAGATCAACATCTGCAGTGTCAGTGTGTTTCAGTGGGAGAGAGTTTTTGTCCTGAGTGTAACATTTCTGTGGAAAACATCTGTATGAACATGGAAAACATCTGTATGAACATGGAAAACATCTGTATGAACATGGAAAACATCTGTATGAACATGGAAAACATCTGTATGAACATGGAAAACATCTGCTGGTCACATTAACACAAAACGTCCCTGAGGACACACGGTCATGTCTCTGCTCACCTGTCCTCCTCGTCCAGAGAAGACAGTGGTCAGGCCGTAGTGGGCGGGGACGTGTCGGAGGGGGCGGGTCCTGGACTCCTTCAGCTCTGATAGGAGCTCGGGGCTGGACAGCGACAGACGAGCTGCACACAAACAAAATGAACCAACCACAGATTCAAACCTGTGACCTTCAACCAATCAGAACGTCCAGCTGATTGTTGACAGAGTTTAACCCTTCAGCTCCCACACAAACATACTACTGACACCGAGGGCCCGGATAGACCCGAGGGCCCCGAGGGCCAGGATATACCTGAGGGCCCGGATAGACCTGAGGGCCCCTCAGGGCCCCGAGGGCCCGGATAGACCCGAGGGCCCGGATATACCCGAGGGCCCGGATAGACCCGAGGGCCCGGATAGACCCGAGGGCCCGGATATACCCGAGGGCCCGGATATACCCGAGGGCCCGGATATACCTGAGGGCCCGGATATACCTGAGGGCCCAGAGAGCCCTGAGAGCTTTCTTCCTGGTGTTAGGAGCTGAACCGTCTCAGTTTGTTCTGCTGTTGTTTCATCACGCTCGTCTCGTCTTCCTGTGTCAGGTGATGAACAGACGTCGTTTTGTTCATCAAGACGAACTGTCGACTTTTTCATGATCAACACGTCTGACACTCGTTTCCTTTAATAACTGATTCATAGTTCAGGGAATGAAAATGTCCGGGACGAAAGTGTTGAGTCTGAGGAAACTGGTCAAACTGGTCAAACTGGTCAAACTGGTCAAACTGGTCAAACTGGTCCATAGTTGAATCTGAGAAGCTGCTGGTGTGTTTTCCAGCCGCAGTGCTGGTTGGGAAATAATGACACTGCGATGTGCAGCGGGGGTCCGGAGGGTCGCCACATCACGACTGACCACGCCCCCGTGTTTACCTGCTCTGTGTGTGTTCAGCAGGTGTTTCAGTTACTGAAGGAGAGAAACGAAGTGTCTGTCAGACGTGTTGATCATGATCGGCCCTGTCCACCAGAGGGAGCCGTTTCCTCTCTACCTGCAACTGATCCAGGCGCTCTGCACTTGGTCCAGCTCACCTGGTCTGCTGTCGGAGCAGGGAGGAGACGAGGAGGACGAGGAGCTCCGGGGACAGGAGGAGGGGGAGGAGACAACGCTGGATTCACTGACGTCGCCATGAGACGGAAATTTGCTCCGACACTCTGGAAACAAAAAGAGAAGAGAGATGATGGAGACGAGAAGACGTGGACAGCTGTGACGTCGTCTTGTGAGACAGATGTTCACCTTGGACAAACTCTGCCTGCAGCTCTGGACTCTGCAGAGACGGAGGAGGAGGAGGAGCAGAGGATGAAGAGCAGAGCAGCTGGGTCTCTAGGCGAGCTGTCACTGAGCTGGAGGTTACTGATGATGATGATGATGATGATGAAGACTTCATGATGAACGCCTGCAGTGGGTGGAGCCTAAAAGAGATTCTGTGTTAGCAGCTGCAGCCAGAGAGCTCTAATGTCCTGACTGTGATGTGACGCCTGAATGCATCGTCTCAATCTGAGCTGTAAATAAACTCTTTGTTTGTTTGTTTGTTTGTTTGTTTGTTTGCTCCTCAGCTCGTTACGTCGTGGTTTCTAGCTTCAGTAAATGAACATCAGTGTTTGTCGGTGTCGTGACGACACAGCGTCACCTGTGCAGCCAGGTGTGATCAGAGGGATCAGCTGCACCAACAGGTGGAGATCGACCGGCTTCCTGCTTCAGGCCTCTGCTTCGTTAAATGCTCCTGAATGAGGCGAGACACCACCCGTCCTGCTGGTGGGGGGGGGGGGGGGTTCTCCCAGTTCTCCCAGTTCTCCCAGTTCGTACTCACTGACTGGTGTGAAGCTGCAGCTCCTCGGCTCCACGCGGCGTCGATGGCTCAACGACGACTTCCTGCAACTGGGACAAAGTCTGTGCAGCTCTAGCTCGCTCTCCCTGCATGTGTGTGTGTGTGTGTGTGTGTGTGTGTGTGTGTGTGTGTGTGTGTGTGTGTGTGTGGTTTTAAGGGAAAACTTCATCCATGAAAAACATACACACACATATACAACTCAAAAGTCCACATTAATGATTGACATGGTTTTATGACACTGTTGCCATGGAGACCAGGAAGAAAAAAGAGAGTGAGTCAGCTGGACTTTTAACCTGGGGTCATTCACTGTGAAGTGTCAACACACACACACACACACACACACACACACACACACACACACACAGTGAACTGTTCTGCAGTTCATGTATGAAGTTGTATGAAGGAACCTGACACTCGTCCTAAAGCGGCTCATGGTGACGTGTAACTGCTGAGGGGTCACATGACACGACCAGGAGCCATGGACCCATGTGACCTGCAGGTGGCGCTGGAGGAGAAGTCAGAGGATCCCATTAATCAATAGTATTGATCCTGCTCCCAGCAGACAGCTGATTGGTTCAAACAACTCTCGCCGTCTTTGTCCCGATTCCAGCTTCAACTACTGATGATGTCATCGTTGCTTCATGTGTTTATTGATTGTTGATCGGTGACGTCTTCAGCGATTTGTTTTGTTCGACCGTCAGTCCAAAAATTCACTTTTCTGTCACGTGACGCAGAAAAACCTTAGATCCTGAAATGTGAGGATGTGGAACCAGAGAACGCTTCAGTGTTTCAGCTGAAATGTGACGGAAACGATTCATCAACAAACCTTCTGTCAGGCCACTGACGGCTGCAGCTCTCGTCCTGATTGGCTGACAGAGAGCAGCTGCTGTTGTCGGGTAAAACATATGTTTGTTCGAGCCGCAGCTCCATCGTCTCCTCCATCGCCGTGGTGACGGGGGGGGAGTTACAGCGTCCACTTCAAACACCTGCAGAGACACAGAGGACAAAACAAGACTGAAGACAGGAGGACGCAGAACAAAGACACTGGATCCGCCTCACGGTCTTTACACTCCTCCTTCTACAGACGCTGCTCATCTCCACAGAGACGCTCCGACCAATAAGAGCACGGCTTCAGTTCACCTGCAGGTCAACAGACACCACATTCAGTCTGAGACACTCAGGTGTGTGTTCAGATCTCAGCGGACACGTCTGTCGGCCGTCTCTTCTTCTGTGGTGGATCTTAAAGTCCAGGTCAGGAGGAGGTTCAGGTTCAGGTCAGCAGGGTCCTCACAGGTGTAGGAAGACAAGAGTGTGCGTACCTGGTCTCTCGGTGCGTGCTCAGACACCTGCTGCAGCAGTAGCGCCCCCCGCAGGTGGTGCAGGTGTACACTGTAAGAAAAGATACACCATATCTACTCAATAAAAATGAGGCAACAGATTACAATCAATATTAATTAAATTTAACAATGTTTTGTATTGAGTAAATATTAATTAAATGAGACCCATAATAGTTTAATATATATAGTATATTCAAATAGAAAAGAGTACAGAATTAATTAAAACCTAAACAAAAATATTGAGTTGAGTTGAAAAAGATAACTTCCTTAGTGTGTAAATAGTACTAATAAAAATTAATTTAATTCTACATATCAATGATATATAATTGAGTAATAATCATCTATATTATATATATATATATATATATATGATTCGAATTTAATCAGTGCAATGAATTCAATCTAAATATTCTTCTTTCTTAGGAATAACTAGTCTATGTCCCAGAAAGTACAGAACTCAAAATACTCAAATGACATTGAATGTTAAACAAATAAGACTTTTATTAACAATTCACTTTTGTGCTTTCTATACATTTTAACACAACAGTGTAAACTGCAACCACAGTCTCATTTCAAGACAGAAATTAGCTCTTGCATTTCAAACCAGAACTTTGAAAAGGACAAAATGCTGAGTTCAACTATTTTGTAAAAAAAAGAAAAAAAAAGAATGCCATATTATACACTGGTGATATATCCATAAACATGTTTCCATAAAGATCTTAAAGAAAATCCTCCATAACTGCATGTGCCAAAACATAAATGATAAAAGTGCAATTTGTATAGAGTAAAAAACATTTGTACTTTGGACTAACCACAATAGAAATTTCACTGATATTCGAGGGATAGAGTCCAAATCAATGCCAACTTACAAACATAGCACTTTCAAATGTGCGATTCTCCAGCTGTGTAGAAGCTGAACATTGTGTAGCACAAAAGTGTGCGCTGCGACCACAGTACACACAAATGACCAAATAAGCAGTTGAAACCAGATTTTACTTTCTAAACCTATTTATTTGCTGCCCAGTTGAAAATGGTTTTTATCGCTACCATTGAACTTTTCCAATATATATCTCAGCCATGTACAATGTCAAGAAAAATAAATGTTACTTCAACTCTAACCAGCTGAAAATGTAAAAAGTAAAAAATAAATAAAATAAGATTAAATAAATAAAAAGAATAAATAAACATATAAAGATCAACTAGATGGGGGGGGGGGGGACTGCTCTCCTCCACTTTGTTTAACTCCTCTCTGTCTAATGTTACTTGTCTAATGAGATTACATTAAAGTGAGTGACGTCACTAACAGCGTTATATAGTTTACACTCACATCACATCTGATCACAAGTGTGAACATTAAAACACTATTTCTTACCGAGTCAGTAAAAGGCTTATGATGCTTCCTGACCAGCGTCTTCTTCATCTGTTGTCTTCCTCTTCTTAGAGAAGTATCTGAACAAGCTCATCTGAAAATGCAGTCAGCAGGTAAAACATAATGACGTGTAGATATTAGCTTAATGCTAACAGTTAGCTTACCCAAGTTAGCGTCACTGAGTTGCTAATAAGTCTACCTTTCCTCTGACTCTCACCTGGTGCCTGACGTGACGTCACTTTCAAGGCCGCGCTCTCGCGAGTAATTAACTCCAATAGGATCCAACAACCCCCCCACTCCCTCCCTCCCTCCCTCCCTCCCCCCCCTCCCTCCCTTCCTCCCCTCCAAGGTGGAGAGATGAAGGTGGAGAGATGAAGGTGGAGAGATGAAGGTGGAGAGATGAAGGTGGAGAGATGAAGGTGGTGCATTTGCGAAACACTGGTCTACAATAGTTCATGGTAATCAGGGTTTATGCTGTTCTACTATAATTTCCCTCTCTGTGTTCAGTATCTTGTGGAAGAATAATGTTCATCTCTCAGCTTGAGTTCAGAGATTTGGAGAATCTATGACAAAGAGCTGTTAAAAAAAGATACTACAAAAAACCAAAACAAAGGTCAGATCTGTGGATCTACTTGACAACAGCATCTACTCCAGGAATTAAAGAATTATGGTCCTTGAATTGAGTTAATGCAAACTAAGTTCAGCCATGTTCTCCCAGGTAGTCCATAATAACCGAGGACAACGTCTCTGGTCCTCTCGACAGGAGAGTGCACTGAGTCCTGGGGAGGAAAGCAACAACTGATAAGTCAATCACAAAAAAATAAAATTAATTAAAAACACTGAATGTTTCTGTCATTTAGAAATGTAAACACGTAACACTTATTAAATAAAGTAACGTTAAGAGCCACTGTTTGATTCGGCACCTATTTTGTAGTTCGGCGGCGGGCTCACTAAACTCCAACTACCAAACTCAACACCGCTAGTCAGATATGAAACAGCGTTCTGTTACTGCGTTTCCCATTTCTTTCAGAAACCTCTTCAGTAATAACCCCCAATATTTCTCTTCATGGAAAGGTGTCTAACCTTGACATAAACCCAACCCTCAGAACATACTGAGGATATATCAACACACAAGCGACGTAGGAAACATGATAGCGGAAATGCTAACGCGTGTCCTTCAAAATAAAAGTTTGTCCTTCGATCCATATGAATTCTTCCAAAATGTATAATGCCCTGTTCATATTATAGCACAGCAACATCACACTACTACATAAACATATAGCTTTGCCAGCAGAAGCCGACTTTCTGTTACTGCTCAGTCTCTTTTTCTGTGATAGCTCATTTTATATTGTAATAACATGCGTTGTTCTTACAAGCCCAGCGATAACAAAAGACGTTAAGTTAGTTAGTTAGTTAACCAGTTAAATTTTGCAAGATGGTTAATGTGGAAGAATATGAACATTCATTGTCTGTACTCTATTCAAATGTCTTGTGGCCAAATGATAGCCTGCTGAATTAAAAAAAAAAGCCACTTTGACAGGAAGTGCTTTTCAATTAAAATTTGCATGATTACATTAATTTGAATTCAATCAATATTCTCTCTATTTGGAATTAGATAAACATAATGCTTATGTTTTATTTAACTACAATGGGTGCATTTTATTCCGAACATTTTTATTTGAAATTCAATTAAATAACTGCCTCAAAATCAAAAACACAATTTTCAAATCTACATGAGCACAGAATCATTTCTTACAGTGTAGTGAGGGGAAACCGCAGCAGAAGTGACGGGGGGGGGGCAGCGAGGAGGGAGGGGCCGCCGCAGACAGGTAGTTAGGCTCGGGCTTCGCCGACGGCCGATCAGCCAATGAGAGAGCGAGCATCACTCTGTTCCTACAGTCTGAATGACGTCATAAATTCAAACCTAACTTCGTTATAAAAACTCACAATTTCATCATTTCCATACTTTGTTTATTGACTGAAACTGGATGTAAAATAGTTTGTGACTGGTTCTGAACCGAAGAGTGTTGGACTCATAAAACGTCACTTATTAAAAAACCCCTCAACAATCCCTGACGTCATCACGCTGAAATAAACCCATCCGTCTTCTTACGTCAGGGTTGAGTTTAAATGGCTGTGTATTGTGTTTTACAGCAGGATTTACTGTGAGTCTATAACTTTTATTAAAGAGTGACATGAAACACAAACACCTTCAGCAGTCGGAGCAGGTGCCTCTCTCCTTTTGAAGTGAAGTAGTTGCGGCCATCTCACGACCCTCCACAGCCTCCCACCGTCTCCTCAAGAGGTTTCTAAAAGCCTTCAGCCGTGTGTTGTCGACCTGATGAATTCCAGCTGCCTTCAAACCTGCTGCAGTTCAGCCCCTCATCAGAGAGGACGAGCTGGACCTTCAGCTCTGTCTGACTTCAGGCCGTTTCCTTCCTCTATCAAGGTCTTAGAGAAGGTCTACGACCGACTGGAGTCACACCTCCACACGAACGCTGTTTCTGAGAAGCTCCAGTCTGGTTTTAAATCACGCCGTGTGTGTGTGTGTGTGTGTGTGTGTGTGTGTGTGTGTGTGTGTGTGTGTGTGTGTGTGTGTGTCTGTAGTGTGTGTGTGTCTGTGTGTGTGTGTGTGTGTGTGTCTGCAGTGTGTGTGTGTCTGTAGTGTGTGTGTGTGTGTGTGTGTGTGTGTGTGTGTGTGTGTGTGTCTGTAGTGTGTGTGTGTGTTGTGTGTGTGTGTGTGGTGTGTGTGTGTGTGGTGTGTGTGTGTGTGTGTGTGTGTGTGTGTGTGTGTGTCTGTAGTGTGTGTGTGTGTCTGTAGTGTGTGTGTGTGTGTGTCTGTAGTGTGTGTGTGTGTGTGTGTCTGTAGTGTGTGTGTGTGTGTGTGTCTGTAGTGTGTGTGTGTGTGTGTGTGTGTGTGTGTGTGTGTGTGTGTGTGTGTCTGTAGTGTGTGTGTGTGTGTGTGTGGGCAGAGAGAAGACAGTGATAAGATCAGACCTCTGGCATATTTTCCTCCTCCATTCAGTCTTGTTCCAGCTTCGTGATGCGTTCACTGACTCCGAGTTACTCTGTCACTTTCTCTCCCGTAGCCGTGTAAACACATCGTTGGTGTTTGGTAGTTTTCTGTGACGTGATCCTACGACACTCTCAGTGCAGCTTTAACTCAAACACACCGACCCTGAAACCGACCAATCAGCACGCACACACGCTCTGATGTCACTGACACTGAGGATGGACTGAAGAGCGCCAGACGATCGATCATCGTATCAATCTGCACGAATCAAAGACCAAACTATTGATCACACAGCTGATGTGTTTATTGATCGACCTTTAGTTTATTTATTTATCTTTACTTATTTATCACTTGTTTATTATTGTTTATTTATTTGTTTGGCTTCTTTACAAGAGCTTTGTTTTTTACAACATTAAAATCCTTTGAAGTTCAGATCACAGGAAGTCGGGTTGCTTCTGTGAATGTGTCACCAGGTGTGGCTGGCTCTGATTGGCTGCTCAGAAACCAGATGACAGGTTCACAATAATCTGGTTTTATCAGTCAGATCCCAGACATCAAGCCTCAACAGAACCCAGTCCAGAAACCACAGACCATATCACAAACCAGTTCACAAACCAGTTCACAAACCAGTCCAGAAACCAGTCCAGAAACCACAGACCACATCACAAACCAGTTCAGCAACCAGTTTGACGACTGGTCTGTCTCTTCGGCCATGTTGAACCTTGGTGGATGCTCACTCACAGATGTCAAATATGTTTGAGAAATTTATGGTTGCACAACAACGCCACCCTGGGAATTTGGGTTCTAACTACTGGTTCGCTCTATTCATTTGGCACGAGACGTGGTTCGAGGTATAAAAATATATATTTTATTACAATCGGTTAAAATAAATAATCAAAATCATTCACACAAAAAAAAGGCAACTAGTCAGGAGCAGAGGCTTACCAGGTGGACAGGGAGTGGTTCACCCAAAATAAATACATAGAAATAAATCACCCACACACACACACACACACACACACACACACACACACACACACACACACACACACATACACACACACACACTTTGAAATAACCACCACCGGGGAGCACAGCACATCAAATGAGGGGGACACCACCACAGTGTTGGTGTCATGATATTTTTTGTTGTCTTCCCTCTTTCTATTGATCTTTGTTGCTGCAGCTGATTGGCTCGTTAGTTAATTCGATCATTAATTAGTGGATATCTTAACGAGTTAGTTAATTTAGTTAATGGCTGGTTATTGAGTTAGGTGTTAGCAAGTGTTTTTTTCTCTTGATTTGTTTACATGTTTGTTTTTGTTTACTACTGTCATCATGGGGCTGAGCATGATGGCTGTTACCATGACAACCATGTCAATCACTGTCATGCGACCTTGAAACGCCCCTCCCACACCTGCACTGCTCTGCACCAATCGTCTTCCTTTAAAGAGTGACCAGCCAATCAGATGGTCCCGCTGTATGATGTCATATGATCTTACTTGTTTGTGATTGGTTGATTTTTCCTGCCTGAAAATTTCCTTGTGTTTAACTGATGATTAAAAACAAAGAAATTAAACAGAAAAACTAAACAACCTCTCTGTGTCATTAATGGGTCAATTGGGGGGGCGGGGCCATGATACAGACTGGAATACTTCCTGGATTAAGGACTACAAATGGGTTTACTTCCTGGATTAAGGACTACAAACGGGTTTACTTCCTGGATTAAGGACTACAAACGGGTTTACTTCCTGGTTTATGTCTTAAAAAAAGCTGGAATACCTCCGGGACTACAAATGTACCACTTGTGGCACTGCCATCAACCTCTTGTTTATTCATGGTACTTGTCGCCATGGCAGCAGCTGCTGGTGGGACGCCATGTTGTCCATGGTGGTCACCAAGAGCAGCTGTGGTGGCATGTGACAGTACTCGTGTCCCCCCCCCCCCCCCTCCCAGTTTAACACACTGTGAAATTCTCCGTCTTCAGACTGAAGTAAAAGGAGGAAACTTGACGATTTAAATGAGGCTGTGACTAATAATTATTTTCATCATGGATCAAACTGCTGAGTCTGTTTCCTCACTCCAGGAAATAGTCTGATCCACACGTCTCACCTCAGCAGCTGCAGCAGCTGATTATTGATCATGTTCCATTGATCCAGTCTGATCATATTAACAGTGATCAGATCTGTGACTTCAGATAAATCACAGATCCTGGATCTGACACGAGGTCCTTAAAGTGTATAATGAGTTTATGATGAATCATCTCTGATTGTGTTTATTTAGATCATGTTCGAATGAATGATCTCCACGTGTCGGAGCAGGTGAGGGGAACGTTCATGAAACCTGAAGACGGAGATATCTTCATTATTTACCTGTGTGAACTCACCTGGACATGAGACTCACCTGAGTCGCTCCAGATGTTAAACTCACTTGAACTGTGACGATGCTGCTGGACGTTTCGGGTACGACAGGTTCAGGTACGTCTTTAAAAACTGGTCATGTGACGAGTTCGACCTCGATGGTAAACTGTGACAAAGACTTAAGACTGGGAACTGGTTTAAACCAGAACTGGTAAAACTGGTTTGTGATCCAGCAGCTGGTTTGAGGCCTGTTGGTTCCAGATGTTTGTTGTCATGTGGTCATTGAAGCAGACAGCGAGTCTCAGAGTTTCTGATGTTTATTGTTGTTACAGCAGAAAAATACAGAATCAATCAAACTGGATCAGATACGATCAGAGACCAGAACCACCGAGGAAAACAGTGATTCACACAGCGAAGCAGCAGGTGAAGCAGAGCTCAGGTCCAGCTGAGACACCACAGTCCAGATCAGACCTGATCCAGGACCGCCAGTGTCCAGCTGAGACACCACAGTCCAGATCAGACCTGATCCAGGACCGTCAGTGTCCAGCTGAGACACCAGAGTCCAGATCAGACCTGATCCAGGACCGTCAGAGTCCAGATGAGACACCACAGTCCAGATCAGACCTGATCCAGAACCGTCAGAGTCCAGCTGAGACACCAGAGTCCAGATCAGACCTGACCAATGAACAGGATTGTGGTTTACAGTGTGATGGTCCTGGACCAGGTCTAAAGACTCAGGTGTTCAGCCAGTCCAGCAGGTGGCAGCACCGAGAGTCTGAGCTGAAAACAGAAAGCAGGTTAAAGCAGCAGCTGATTTTTCTTCCATCTGAGAAGCAGCAACAGGACCAGGACCAGGACCAGGACCAAGACCAAGACCAGGACCAGGACCAAGACCAAGACCAGGACAAGGACCAGGACCAGGACCAAGACCAGGACCAAGACGAGGACCAAGACCAAGACTAGGACCAGGACCAAGACCAGGACCAGGACCAGCACCAGGTCCAGGTTCAGGTCCAGGATACAGGTCCAGGTTCAGGTCCAGGATACAGGACCGTCTCAGTTGGTAGGAACCAGGATCCGTCCTGGTTCAGAGAGAAGAGATGAGGACCGGGTCAGAAACAGAAACATACAGCACATTCATCATTCCATGTGTTTGGGTCATAAACTGTGATGACATCACGGTTAATAGCTTGAGGTGCTGACGCTGCTGTTGGTGCGTCTCATTCTCCCGTCCATGTGACGTGCACTACAGGCGTCGCAGCAGTGACACTGTGTGAGTGTAGAACAGCTGACTGCAGTGAACAGCAGCGCTCGCTCAGGAACTCTCTGCTGTTGGCGAGGCGTTCACTGACAGCTGTCACAGGAAACTACAAACACTAGGCTGAACTGAACTGGTCTGAGCTGGGCTGAACTGGTCTGAACTGGACTGAACTGGTCTGAACTGGACTGAACTGAACTGGGCTGAACTGGGCTGAACTGGTCTGAACTGAACTGGGATGAACTGGTCTGAACTGGGCTGAACTGAACTGGTCTGAACTGAACTGAACTGGTCTGATCTGGACTGAACTGGTCTGAACTGGTCTGAACTGGACTGAACTGAACTGGTCTGAACTGGACTGAACTGGTTTCAGACTGTGAACTGGTGTAAACTGGTTTCAGACTGTAAACTGGTGTAAACTGGTGTAAACTGGTTTCAGACTGTAAACTGGTGTAAACTGGTGTAAACTGGTTTCTGACCTCGGGCCTTCCTCCTGTAGTAGATGAATCCAGCCAGAGATAAGATCAGACCCAGGATCAGTCCTGAGGCTCCGATGGCGATCTTGTTTCTCTCTGACTCAGGCATGGACGGATCTGAGGACAGACAGGTAGAGACACACAGGTGAGCAGACAGCCAGGTGTAGAGACAGACAGGTAGAGACAGACAGGTAGAGACACACAGGTGAGCAGACAGACAGGTAGAGACAGACAGGTGAGCAGACAGCCAGGTGTAGAGACAGACAGGTAGAGACACACAGGTGAGCAGACAGACAGGTAGAGACAGACAGGTGAGCAGACAGCCAGGTGTAGAGACAGACAGGTGAGCAGACAGGTAGAGACAGACAGGTGAGCAGACAGACAGACAGGTAGAGACAGCCAGGTGAGCAGACAGACAGGTGAGCAGACAGACAGGTACTTACCCCAGTCAGTAACCAGAGGTTCCTTCAGGCTGGCGTGCTCCACCACACAGGAGATCTTCTCTCCAGACCTTCAACACAAACCAACATGTTTCTGTCACACCACTGATCTGGACCCAGCTGGGCCCAGCCAGAACCAACTGGACCCAACTGGACCAACTTGATCTGGACCCAACTGGATCCAACCAGAACTAACTGGACCAACTGGACCCAGCTGGACCTGGCCCAGGACCTGCAGGTGGACTCACCTGGGTGTGTACTCCAGGTGAGAGTGGACCTGGTAGAACCAATCACCATCTGCCAGCTCATCAGTGGAAGTGACATCAGAGGAGACTTCCTGTCCGTCTCTGTGCCAGCTCACTCTGATCTGTTTGGGGTAGAAGTCGAAGACGCTGCAGACCAACATGGCAGGATGTTTCCCAGCAGGGGGCGTCGTGGAGCTCATGACCACGTAGGGCTCAACTGGAACACACATTATTATCATTATTATCAATACTATTGTTGTTGTTGTTGTTGTTGTTGTTGTTGTTGTTGTTTTCTCATGATCACATTGTAACAGCAGCAGTTTTATCTGCTGCAGCTTTAATATATAATATATGTATAAAAATATCACCGTTAATGTCAAACAACAGATTTATAGTTTTGATTTCTGGGAAAACGAAGCAGAAAATCAAAAGATAAAATGATAATTGTCATTAACAGTGTGATGAACAGCAGCAGCTGCAGTGACGGTGTTTCTCCACCAGGTGGAGACACAGACTGTGACATCATCGTTAATGAGTCCTGACGAACCAACAGAGAAAATATGAAGCCAGAAAAATAATAATAAAAACATGTGGAACAAAGTGAGTGTGAGGTTCAGTCGGTGGATGAACCTGAGGTTTAACCTGATGATGTCACCAACACTCACCTGATGAAGCCAGAGCCAGTTGGTACCAGATCTGAATGTTGTGAACACAGTATCTCTCCTTCTGATTCCTCATCTGAACCACATCTGGACCTTTGTTCCAGGCCTCAGCGTTCTTCACTCCGAACTCAGTGTATCCAACAAACTTCCCCACTCTGCTGTCGAACCTGATGTACTCCAGTTTGTTGTAGAAGTACGACCGAATGTACGTGATGTCGTTCAGCTCAGTGGAGTTAAAGTCACAGCGATCCACTGCATATTCCATAAATCCATCTGAAGAACAAACAGTCAGAGAATTATCACTGTATTGATCACTGATCATACATGTATTGATCTATCAGTTAAGATCTATCCACTGATCAGACCATGTATAGATCAGTGATCAGTGTATTGATCAGTGATCAGTGTATTGATCAGTGTATAGATCAGTGATCAGAGTATTGGTCAGTGTATAGATTAGTGATTAATGTATTGATCAGTGTACCGATCAGTGATCAGAGTATAGATCAGTGATCAGTGTATTGATCATTGTATTGATCAGTGTATTGATCAGTGTGTTGATCAGTGTATTGATCAGTGTATTGATCAGTGTATTGATCCTACCTGCTGTGGACGCAGCGATGAAGAGGAGGGAGAAGCTGAGGAAGGATGAAGCCATGTTCCTCTGTTGACCTGACAAACACTGACACAGTCGGACTGAGAGCTGCTGTAAAAACCAGAGGACGAGGTCACATGACCTGCAGCGTCACCTGTTGCCAGGCAGACAGCTGTGGCAGAGGTTCACTTCCTGTTGTGCTGTGTTCAGGTGAAACCTGAAGAGTTGCTCACTTTAAACATGGACATGAAAACACTGAGCAACACAATCAGCTGTTTGTTACAATCAGCCAGAGTCCAGGGTCCAGGGTCCAGGGTCCAGGGTCCAGAGTCCAGGGTCCAGGTCCCAGAGTCCAGAATCTAGACCAGGACCAGGTCCCAGAGTCCACAGTCCTGAACCTAGACCAGCACCAGGTCCCAGAGTCCAGAATCTAGACCAGCATCAGGTCCCACAGGCCAGAGTCCAGAATCCAGACCAGCACCAGGTCCCAGAGTCCAGAGTCCTGAATCTAGACCAGCATCAGGTCCCACAGGCCAGAGTCCTGAATCTAGACCAGCATCAGGTCCCAGAGGCCAGAATCTAGACCAGCATCAGGTCTCAGAGTCCAGAGTCCAGGGTCCAGGGTCCAGAGTCCAGAGTCCAGAGTCCAGAGTCCAGGGTCCAGAGTCCAGAGTCCAGAGTCCAGAGTCCAGAGTCCAGGGTCCAGAGTCCAGAGTCCAGGGTCCAGAGTCCAGAGTCCAGGGTCCAGGGTCTAGAGTCCAGAGTCCAGAGTCCAGACTCCAGAGTCCAGAGTCCAGAGTCCAGGGTCCAGGGTCCAGGGTCCAGAGTCCAGGGTCCAGAGTCCAGAGTCCAGGGTCCAGGGTCTAGAGTCCAGAGTCCTGAGTCCAGAGTCCAGGGTCCAGGGTCCAGAGTCCAGAGTCCAGAGTCCAGAGTCCAGAGTCCAGGGTCTAGAGTCCAGAGTCCAGGGTCCAGAGTCCAGAGTCCAGGGTCCAGGGTCTAGAGTCCAGAGTCCTGAGTCCAGAGTCCAGAGTCCAGGGTCCAGGGTCCAGGGTCCAGAGTCCAGGGTCCAGATTTAGCCGCTGCTGTTTCTCTTAATGAATCATTTATTAGTGACTGACCTCAGGTCAGTGTGGAACTGATCTGAGGTCGTGGTCGTTCTCCTCGCAGCCTCCAGGGGTCAGTATGAGTGTGACACACCTGTGGAGTCAGGAGACGGACAGGTGAGTCACAGTGACTGTGCAGGTACAGGGGGAGGAGCCAGTTAGTTTTATCGTGTGGAAACTTCAGGTGTTTAATGTTACAGTTTTTATTCATTAAAGTTTGAGCAGCTTGTAAAAATGTGAAACATATAAAACTTCAAATCAACAACAACAACGTTTGTTCTTTAAATTCCTCAGTGTTTTTATTTGCAGCTTCATGTGCAGCACAGACGCAGCTCCACTCTCATGATGTTGGTGTCAGTTACTTTCATGCTGCTTCATCATTTACTGTTGGAGGAACAAAGGAGCAATGTCAGGAACCTGAGTCTCTTTTCTCCTCCTGTTGCATTCTGGGATTGTCCCGGGGTTTAACACCTGGTGACTCCGGTGATGTTCTCAGGTTCTCTGTTGTTCAGACACAACAGTGTTTAAATGAAAGAACCCAGAACATTTAGGACTTTCCCTCAGACTCACTTTATTTTCTTGTTGTGTTCAAATCCAAACTGTTGTTGGAGACGTTACGTCCACCGGTTGGTAACGGAGCTCTGACTGACTCACAGGAGAGGAACAGTGTGAATCTGAATCCAGCTTCTTCCAGTCGCTCTGTGACTCATGTTGAAACTAAGACTTTCTTTCATTAAACATCAGCTTCAGATTCTGTTGAAGGTTTGAATCTTCAGTCAGAGATGATTCAGATTCTTCACATGGAGCTTTTCTCTTTATGTCAGTGAGCAGCTGCCTCTGACATTTCAGCTCCTGAAGAAGCTGCAGAGTGAGCGCTCCTCTCCGGGGTAAAATCACTCCGCCACATCAAGTAGTCCCGTCCACAGGGGGAGGTGTCATGGAGGGAGAGAGGCCTTGTCGTCTCCCGCCTTCTGCTCACAGTAACTTCATACCATGTGAATTAGCACACATTAGCTCACAGGGCTAACGTGGCCTGCTCACCTGGATGTGAAGGTGACGTGTGACGGTTCAGTGAAGCCGAGCTGGATGGTTTTAATATTCAGTTCAGTAGAAACTGAGTTCATCAGGTCAGTTTCTATAAGAACTGACCTGAAGTCTGCAGGTAACTGTCACACACATCGATGTTCACATGAAGAAGAATGAAAGGACACCTGAGAGACGTTCAGACCCCGCCTCCTCTCTCACCTGCACACAGCTGACCAATCATGAGGGAGGAGGCTGTGATGTCACAGTTACCTGCTGCTTTCAGGTGACGTCTGTTAGATCATAAAACACAACAGTGACCGTCCCTTTAACACCTCAACATCTGTCTGTTGTTGCTGTTGTTGTTGTTGTTGTTGTTGTTGTTGTTGCTGCTGCTGTTGTTGTTGTTGTTGTTGTTGTTATTGTTGTCGTCGTCGTCGTCGTGTCTCAGACTCTGACTGTATCGATACCTCAGTTATGATACACTCTGTCAGAGGATCAATATTCTGATCAATAATAAACCTGTCAGTCAGCTGTGGCCCCTCTGACAGACGGACATTGATTCAGACGTTACTGATTTGTTATCGTCTCTGATTGGTCGACCTGTGGTCACATGTCACAGACTGATGATGTCGACACGTGATGAAGGTCAAAGGTCGAGACATGAACTGAACACACAGAACAGGAGGCTTTAATGGACAAAGGACGTTTATTGCAGCTGATCACAGACAGAACATCTGGTTTGGTGATTTGTAAGAACAGGTGAGATGAAGAAGATGAAGATGAAGATGATGAAGATGATGAAGATGATTATTATTATTATTATTATTATTTACATCAGGATCATAAACAGGTGATTCTCTGATTACAGGAGTGAAGCTGTAAAACCTCCAGCTGAGCAGCTTAAAGCCTGATAGGACACTCTACAGACACACTGATGACATCATCAGCCCCAGCCAATCAGCTGCACTCGTTCCCTTTGATGAGGAAGAAGGTTCCAGCAGCCACACCCAGCAGACCGATGGTCAGACCCAGTCCACAGAAAACTGCAGGTCCAATACCGGGCTGCTGCACCTCCACATCTGGAGACAGAAACACACAGACATTAACTTCAGCTCCACATCTGGAGACAGAAACACACAGACATTAACTTCAGCTCAACATCTGGAGACAGAAACACACAGACATTAACTTCAGCTCCACATCTGGAGACAGAAATACACAAACATTAACTTCACCTCCACATCTGGAGACAGAAACACACAAATATTAACTTCAGCTCCACATCTGGAGACAGAGACACACAGACATTAACTTCAGCTCCACATCTGGAGACAAAAACACACAGTCATTAACTTCAGCTGCACATCTGGAGACAAACATTAACTTCAGCTCCACATCTGGAGACAGAAACACACAGACATAACTTCAGCTGCACATCTGGAGACAGAAACACACAGACATTAACTTCAGCTGCACATCTGGAGACAGAAACACACAGACATTAACTTCACCTCCACATCTGGAGACAGAAACACACAGACATTAACTTCAGCTGCACATCTGGAGACAGAAACACAGACATTAACTTCAGCTGCACATCTGGAGACAGAAACATCGATATTAACTTCAGCTCCACATCTGGACACAGAAACACAGACATTAACTTCAGCTCCACATCTGGAGACAAAAACAAAGACATTAACTTCAGCTCCACATCTGGACACAGAGACACAGACATTAACTTCAGCTCCACATCTGGACATAGAAACACAAAGACATTAACTTCAGCTCCACATCTGGAAACAGAGACACAGACATTAACTCCAGCTCCACATCTGGAGACAAAAACAAAGACATTAACTTCAGCTCCACATCTGGACACAGAGACACAGACATTAACTCCAACTCCACATCTGGAGACAAAAACAAAGACATTAACTTCAGCTGCACATCTGGACACAGAGACACAGACATTAACTTCAGCTCCACATCTGGACATAGAAACACAAAGACATTAACTTCAGCTCCACATCTGGAAACAGAGACACAGACATTAACTCCAGCTCCACATCTGGAGACAAAAACAAAGACATTAACTTCAGCTCCACATCTGGACACAGAGACACAGACATTAACTCCAACTCCACATCTGGAGACAAAAACAAAGACATTAACTTCAGCTGCACATCTGGACACAGAGACACAGAAACATTAACTTCAGCCCCACATCTGGACACAGAGACATTAACTTCAGCTCCACATCTGGACACAGAGACATAGACATTAACTTCAGCTGCACATCTGGAGACAGAGACATTAACTTCAGCTCCACATCTGGACACAGAGACACAGAGACATTAACTTCAGCTCCACATCTGGACACAGAGACACAGAAACATTAACTTCAGCTCCACATCTGGACACAGAGACAGACACATTAATTTCAGCTGCACATCTGGACACAGAAACATTAACTTCAGCTCCACATCTGGAGACAGAGACTTTAACTCCAGCTCCACATCTGGACACAGACACAGAACGTCAGTCCCTCGTCTCACCCCAGATTCTGGTCAGTGGTTGGTTGAGAGCTGGATGAGTCACCGTGCAGCTGTACATGTCTCCCAGCTGTGGGGTGAAGTCCAGTCTGGACATCTGGGTGAAGGAACCGTCTTTGTTGGGATAGGGAACGTTGAGACTCGCTCCTTCAGTCACGTTCTCTCCGTTCTTGGTCCAGTGGACTTGGACAGGAGCAGGGTAGAACCCGGTCACATGACAGATCAGAGTGTTCTTCTCTCCGAGCTCCACTCTGTCTCTGGTGTAGATCATGGGACTGGAGGGAGGATCTGAGGAGGAACACGTCTTATTAAACTGGATCACATCATGTTCTGAGAAACACTCTGTCGTCATGGACGCGGAGCAACGAGGAGAAGGAGGGAGTTACGTCACTGATTCATTCAGCAGAGTATTGATTACTGAGTTAATGAGTTAATGATGGAGGACCAATCAGACTGGAGCTGAACCAGATCACATGTCTGAACTCTGCACAAGCTGCTGCCACAACGTCAACACTGTAACTACGTCATGTGACTGATGACAGCGCTGATGATGCTGCGCAGAGATCTGATACACCCCCCCCCCCCACTCTAACTAACCAGGACCGTTTGGGTCAGAGGTCAAAGGTCAGAGGTCAGAGTCTTCCTCTGGTCGAGGATCCACATGTGTAAAGAGAAACTATTGATCTGCAGGAGGAAGATCAAAGAACAACACTCCCCCCCCCCAACCAGGAGGTCAGAGGTCACGGGGAAGGAGGTGACTAAGTTCAGCCCTCAGACCAGTGAGCCAATCAGGAAGCTCCTCACCCTGATATGACTAGAGAAACACACACACACACACAGACAGACACTCACACACACACACACACACACACACACACACACACACAGATATACACACACACACACACACACACACAGACACAGACACACACACTCTCACACACAGACACACACACACATACACAAAGAGACACACACACACACACACACACACACAGACACACACACAGACACACACACAGACACACACAGTGTGATGAGGTCGTCTCTCACATTAAAACATAATTAATTATTTCTTCATATTAACGAGCTCATTAAATATAAATCTGTGTTTCTGTTTGTGGAGGAGAAAAGTTACAGAGGTTTTAAATGTGATTTCTCTTTTACCATTTTCCAGAGGGATTTCCTTCATGCCAACACGGCTGTTCTTCAGGTTTGATCTGCAGATCTGTTGATTGGCCTCAGCTTGTTGATAAGTTCCCTCCACGTACTTGAAACTTTCTATGAAACTGGGCACAGGGTAAACTCCCTTCTTATTGACGAAGTCTGCGAACCACTTCTCTTCTCCATCCAGAGAATACATCTCCTCTCCATCAGAGGCTGAACATCCAGTGACAGCAAGGTCCACATGGACACCTGAAGAGACAAGACCTGGTTAACTGACTCTGGTTAGTTAACTAGTCAGTAACTGACTGTCTGTAGCTGGTTAACTAGTCAGTAACTTACTGTCTGTAGCTGGTTAACCAGTCAGTAACTGACTGTTTGTAGCTGGTTAACTAGTCAGTAACTTAGTGTCTGTAGTTGGTTAACCAGTCAGTAACTGACTGTCTGTAGTTAACAGACTGTAGCTGGTTAACCAGTCAGTAACTGACTGTCTGTAGTTAACAGACTGTAGCTGGTTAACTAGTCAGTAACCTCCTGTCTGTAGCTGGTTAACTAGTCAGTAACTTACTGTCTGTAGCTGGTTAACTAGTCAGTAACTGACTGTCTGTAGTTGGTTAACTAGTCAGTAACTGACTGTCTGTAGCTGGTTAACTAGTCAGTGACTTAGTGTCTGTAGTTGGTTAACCAGTCAGTAACTGACTGTCTGTAGTTAACAGACTGTAGCTGGTTAACCAGTCAGTAAATTACTCTCTGTAGCTGGTTAACTAGTCAGTAACCTCCTGTCTGTAGCTGGTTAACTAGTCAGTAACCCCCTGTCTGTAGCTGGTTAACTAGTCAGTAACTTCCTGTCTGTAGCTGGTTAACTAGTCAGTCACTTACTGTCTGTAGCTGTTTAACTAGTCAGTCACTTACTGTCTGTAGCTGGTTAACCAGTCAGTCACTTACTGCCTGTAGCTGGTTAACTGTCTGTAGCTGGTTAACTGTCTGTAGCTGGTTAACTAGTCAGTAACTTCCTGTCTGTAGTTAACAGTCTGTAGCTGGTTAACTGGTCAGTAACCTACTGTCTGTAGCTGGTTAACTAGTCAGTAACCTCCTGTCTGTAGCTGGTTAACTAGTCAGTAACCTCCTGTCTGTAGCTGGTTAACTAGCCAGTCACTTACTGTCTGTAGCTGGTTAACTAGTCAGTGACCTCCTGTCTGTAGCTGGTTAACTAGTCAGTAACTTACTGTCAGCAGAGACGCAGGCGACACAGGAGAGGAAGAGCAGCAGCTCCTTCATCATCATCTTCATCAGCAGGTGAAACTGAGTGTCTGTGGATCTGAGAGACGACTGACACCAACTGACACAAAGTCCAGCAGCAGCTCAGCTCTTACTCACACAGCAGCCAATCACAGAGCAGAGATCACATGATGTCACCAGTGTCCGGGTAGACACAGGCAGCAGCTGCCGGCACACTCACAGCTGGAGCCTCCATCAATAATCAATACTCTAATTTAATATGGAACTTTATTTTGTAATCATGAGAGTTTTTCAGAATAAAAGACAGAGGATTTAAATCAAGCTGCTGGAAACTTTTATTCTGAAACTTTCAGCAAAACAAGAAAATCTTGAATAAAATCAAACGTGAGATAAAATCATCCTCATGTTGACGTCACTCCTCTATTTCATTTAAACATTATAAAACTTTATTTTTATTCTCAACATTTACAGACGCTGCTGCTTCACTTCCTGTCTGAGCTCTCAGCTGATCTCTTCTCCACAGGAGCAACAGAGGACTTTTACTCTGAAACTCCTCTGACACGTCACAGACACATGTTGCTGCACATGAAACAACATGAGAGAGAGAGACAGAGAGAGAGAGAGAGAGGGAGAGAGGGAGAGGGAGAGAGAGAGAGAGAGGGAGAGAGGGAGAGAGGGAGATAGAGAGAGAGAGGGAGAGAGGGAGAGCGAGAGGGAGAGAGAGAGGGAGAGAGAGAGAGGGAGAGAGAGAGAGAGAGGGAGAGAGGGAGATAGAGAGAGAGAGGGAGAGAGAGAGGGAGAGAGAGAGAGGGAGAGAGGGAGATAGAGAGAGAGAGGGAGACAGAGAGAGAGATTTTTTTTTTGATTTTTCAAACCACATTTATTTGCTCAATGACAAAATTTCAATAAATGAACAAAAACAAAAAACTCCAAAATAAATAAAATAAATGAACTAAATGAAACTCATTTCAACATGTGACCAAAAACCAGCTCATCGTTCTCCACAGAACACAGCTCTTGTTTGAGGCTCCATGTCTTCTTGAACTCTTCTACATTATTCACCAACTTAAAGAAGCTGAAATCGGTTTTCAGTCTCGCCTTTAACATCAACTTATAAATAACTGTTGCATCAACATCTGCCGAGTCTTCCAGCTTATTTTTCCTGCTCAGGTAAATCGCCATTTTAGCTTGACCCAACAAAAAGTTCAACAATTGACATTTAATTTTTCCTTCCTGTTGTACCTGAAGCCCAGGATGAACATCTGTTTTGAGAAAAACTCATCAAACAAACCAAACATCTGGAACAAAAACTGAAACAGAGACAAGAGTCGACCACACTCCAGAAAACAATGAAAAACTGTCTCTCTCTGTGCACAGAAGGGACAGGTGTCAGCAACATCTGGATTAATGACAGCAACAGCACCGTGCAGAACCCTCCACTGTAAATCACCCCCCCTCTTTGTTAATGGTGGTTTGTACAGAGCTCCACTCAGGTGTCTGAGCCTCTGTCAAGGCCAGGTGAGTCCTCCAGGGAGTGTCCACTCCACCTTTCAGCTTGTTCTGCTTTAAAACTTTTACTAGTAGGTAGGACATTGTTTTACTCACCATGCTGCTCAGTTTATAATCAGCAACATTCAGCTTCAACAACAAACCATCACAAGTAAAAACAGGAACAATGTTCACATCTGGCAGAGGATCAGTAACATCTGGCTGAATCAGTTCAGAGGGAGTCAGCTGCTGTTTCCAGCCTCTCAGGAGGAGACTGATCACCCTGACTGACCTGATCCCCAAACGTGAGGCCAGACCTGCGGCGTTGTCCAGGCGTGGGCCACACCTCCACCACACGGCCCGGCGTGAGGATCTGGGCCTCACACAGGTTCTGAAGCAGGCTCGGCCCAGCTTCACACCGGAGACGAGTCCCGTGAACCACTGGCTCTTTCAGAAGCCAGAACAAAGAGACACCGGCCTTTGGTCTCTCCTTACGGAACAATCCCCAGACTCTGAAAAGTCCTTTATAAAAACACGGCAGGTTGTCCAACTTACATCCATTAAGATCCATTAAAAACAGTGACTCAGCCGGACCCAGCCCACCACACCGCTCCAGTATGGCTCCAGCTACAGGTCTCCAAAGCAGGTCAGCGGGTCCAGTCAGGAATCTCTGGATGAACTGGAGCCTGAAAGCAGACCGGACCGGACCGGACCGGACCCTGTCCCCCTTCCTCCTTGGGCAGAAAGAGGACACTCTGTGGGACCCAGTGCTTTCCCCTCCTCTGAAGTTCAACAACCAGCTGCAACCTGGTTTGATCCAAAGCAGCTGGAGGAAGAACATTGATTGAATATTGATTGAAGAACATTGATTGAATATTGATTTAATAACATTGATTGAATATTGATTGAAGAACATTGATCGGTCAGGGAGCGTCTACAAAGTGACACTGAACACAGATATATTAGTGTCATGAAATCCTGTCACACATCAATGATTCTACTTCAACACTTAATGAGGAGAAAAGTGCTTTTTCCTAATTATAATAATTATAATAATTATAATAATTATAATAATTATAATTCTACTAACACAAGGAGACCTTCAGGTTGAGACTGATTTTATTTCCAGGTTCCTGAGTTATTGAACTGAGGAGTTTGAATCTTTACGACTTCCTCACAGGTGAATCTGGTGATAACATCTCGTTACCTCGAGATAACGAGCTTTATTTTCCTGAGATAACGAGCTTTATTTTCCTGAGATAACGAGCTTTATTTTCCTGAGATAACGAGATGAGAGGATATTTGAGTTTGGCCTTTCTCAGCTTCCGTACAGACGAGTGGAGATGACGAGTCGGCAGTTTGTTTCCTGACATCCTGATGGTGTAACATGTGACGACTCAGCAGTTTGAACCTCCGTCTGTCAGAACAGCTGCTGACATCAGCAATGGAAGGGTCCAATCAGCATTTAGACCCGGGTCACATGACTCTCACACACTTTCTTTCTGTCCCTACAACAGGAGTAAAACCTGGTGAACATGTCACACGCTGCAGGGGTTTATGGGTCATAAAGAATGAAGAATGATTCAGTCAGTCAGAGAGAGCAGCAGCGACCAGGTGCAGGTCTAACAGGTGATATTACCTGTGACAGGTGAGTGCACTGAAACAACCAATCAGTGAGCTGCTCTGAGTGACGGCGCTGAGCCACTGAAGCTCTGTGTGAGTGAAGGTCTCACTTCCTGTTTCCATGTTCCTCTCACTCATCAAACATCCAGCAACAAGTGGAAACCAGTTCACAGTGAGAGATGAACTGGGACAGTTCCTCACCACCTTAACCAGTCTGACCACACGATGCCTTCAGGTGTCTCTGTTAAAGCAGGACTTCACCACCTTCACCTCTGACACTGAGCAGCAGCTCTAACGCTGCCAATATGAGGACAGTGAGTTTTCCTGAAGCTCCTGAACGCAGCGTCTGTGGAAAGTCCCGACTCTTTACTTTCACTTCAACATCAGCAGCCAATCAGAAACAGAGCTGCTGATGAGTCATCAGTTACCAGGAGCAGCAGTTTGTGTGAAACAGCAGAGAGAGAGAAACTCTGAGGGAACAACAGTTTGAAAGTTCATCCACAACAAACATGAAGAAGAAGAAGAAGAAGAAGATTTTTTAGATTTTAACTCAACTTTATTTTACACATGTACAGTTTTCAAACTAGAAAGCACTGTTTAAAAAAACAACACCTTTAAAACACTTATTTTTTCACAATTTTTCAATAACTTAACTTTTTAAGAACCGAGTGAAAAGTAAGATATTGTTGTCTTCAACAGTGCATAAAACATCATCATGGCACCAAATATTTTTAAAAGTTTGTATGTCACTGGACATTTTGTAAAACTCAAACTCCAGCCTCAGTCTGCAGCGGAGGTTGCAGCGCCACACTGAGGCTGCGTCCTGACCCGGCGCTCCTCAACCTTGTTCCCTCTGGACACGTAGATGGCCAGTTTTGCTGTGCCAGAAACAAAGGTGAGGAGCTGCCACTTCTTTTTGTTCTCTTTTCTCTCTTTAAAACCATAAATAAAAACCTTCTCCGAAAACTGTACATTAAAAGAGCTAAAAACTTGAGTTAAAAGAGTTTGGAAATTTAAAAGTCTCTCACACTCGATAAAAAAGTGAAAAATTGTTTCAGGGTGACCACAAAACAGGCAGGTGTTTGACACAGCTGGATTCATAACAGAGACCACAGCGTTGCAGGCAACAGCACCATGTAAAACCCTCCATTGTAGGTCTGCAGTCTGCTTTTTGATTGGGGGGGTATAAAGGATCTCCCAACATGGAGCTGCTCTATCGCCGATCCTCCTCCTCCATGCACATTCTGTCCTTCTTTCTAAGTCCTTCCTGCAGATCACTTTCACACAGTTCTTATATAATGTCTTTTTGTTGTTGCTGTGGAGGGATACTGTTGTCTCCCTCTCCAGCAGCGGGCCAGATGCTTCTCCCAGCTGGGGGGTCAGCTGGAGGTCTGGAAACGGGTCTCCTTGTATGGGCTCTGTCCCTCTGCTGTACTTTTTAAGGAGGATTTTCTCTTTTTCAGTCAGTCTCTCTCTCCACAGTTGAAGGACTCTCTGTATGAGCCTGGTGGACTGGACCCCCAGGTGTGTGGCTAAGGCCTCTGCCTCCTTTAGGTCTGATCCAGCTGCGTTCACCACGTGCTTTAGCTGCAGCGTCCTGGAGCGGAGCAGTGCCGTGGTCAGGCCTGGCATGGCCTCCAGGGAGATGTCTAGTCTGGCACCATGGATCACCGGTTGGTTTAAAAGCCAGAACAGAGAGTTGGAGCTCCCACCTGAACAGCTTTTAAAAAGGCCCCATGCTTTAAAAACACTTTCATAAAATGGAGGAACCCCATTAAACTTTAGAAATTTAAAATCAGTTAAAAACAGAGCAGCATCCAGTCCCAAATTACTTACATGTCTGAACATGCAGCTGGCCACGTCTCTCCACATAAGATCTGTCGGACCTGTTAAAAACCTTTGAATGAACTGGACTCTAAAGGTGGTGGTTCTACTGGTCAAGTGGATGAGGCCCTGTCCCCCCTCCTCTCTCGTCAAAGATAAAACCCCCTTCGGTACCCAGTGTTTGTTATCCCAGAAGAAGTTAACTAATAAGTTCTGGATCTTGTCCAGTAGTCCTGGTGGCGGCTCCAGACACATTAGTTTGTGCCATAGTGTTGAAGTTACTATGTTGTTTGCCACCAGGACACGACCTCTGAACGATATTTGGGGGCGTAACCATTTCCATTTTTTTTTTTTTTTTTCAATTTTTGATGTTACGTCCTCCCAGTTTTGTTGGACTATGTTTTTCTCTCCTAGAAAAACCCCTAAATATTTTATACCTGATGTCTTCCATAAGAGGTTCTGGGGCAGTACTGGGAGACCTCCACCCCACTTACCGACAGCGAGGGCTTCACTTTTGTGCCAATTTACTCTTGCAGCTGATAAAATATAAAAAGAATCAATCAGGTTATTTAAAATGTTGACATCCTTTTGATCTTTTATCATTACAATGATATCATCGGCATAAGCGGCTAAAACAATTGTCCTATTAAAACCGGGTAAAACCAAACCATCAATACTTGAGCGTATTTTGCAGAGGAGGGGTTCGAGGGCGAGTGTATAGAGCATGCCGGACATGGCACAGCCCTGCCGGACGCCTCTACTCACCCTGAAGGGAGCACACAGACTGCCGTTCAGCTTCAGTATAGACTCAATGCCTCCGTACAATGCTTGGATCTTGGCAATAAAACTCGTGCGGAACCCAAACCTCTCCATAGTTTTCCAGAGGAAGCAGTGTCCCTGCATCTTTAGCAGGGCGGCGTGCAGCTCCGGCTCTTGGATCGGCCTGTCGAGGAGGTTGTTTGTTGCCTCTGAGACCTGAGGCAGAGCACCACAGAAATCTTCTAATAGTTCCCTCCTCTCCTCATATTCGCTTGAATAGAGTTTGGAGTAGAACTCTGTGGCATATCCTGTTAGTAGCTTCTTGACTTACAGTGACGCTGGAAACGCCACTGCAGTCGGACAGGTACGCCTCAGCATCACTGTCGCTGTCTGCAGTGGCGGCTGCCGGGGCCTCCAGCCGCCCGGCCTTACAGCCTCCCGCCGCAGACAGCGAGCTCTTTCTGTTGCTGCGTCTCTGTGCTGGAGTGGGAACACTCTCACACACACTTCCTGACGCACACACACTTCCTGACGCACACACACTTCCTGACGCACACACATTGTTAGACAAAACCATACTTATTCTGTTCTCAGATAGACCAGCTTTAAGCTGTTTGTCTGCTACTTTTTCTCCCTCACTCCCTTCACCATCCATCTCACCTGTCATCTCCACAGTTTCACCTTTCTCTCCTAACGCCTCACCTGTCTCTGTCTCCTCCACTGACCTTTCTGCTTCACCTGTCTCATTCTTATTGCCCTCTTTATCTAACATCTCCCCTGCCTCCTCTGCCTCACCCTCCACTTCACCTTTCTCCCCCTCCACCTCCCTTGTCTCACCCCTGAGCTCACCTTTCTTACCCTCCACCTCACCTGTCTCACCCCCCAATTCTCCTGTCTCACCCTCCACCTCACCTGTCTCACCCCTCACCTCACCTGTCTCACCCACCACTTCTCCTGTCTCTCCCACCACCTCACCCGTGCCACCTATCTTCTCAGCCTCACACTTCCCCTCCTCACTCACCTGCCTCTCTCACCTGCCTCTCTCTCTCTCCTCCGTCCGCCTCTCGCTGTGTTGTGGCGGGAGTTGCAGGTACGGGTCTACCCTGCCTACCTGCGGCGGCCCCGGGCTCTGCGGGCCGAGCCGGCCCGTTTCGGGCAGGCCCAGACCTGGTGTCCCTCCTCCCCGCAGCCGAAGCACTTCAGCAGGGAGGAAGTGGCGTACAGTGTGTAATCAAACCCGTCCAGCCGCACTTTAAAAACATAATTAAACTCTTCCGTTCTGTTGTTTAGTATCATCCATACTTGTCTTCGATGTGATACAACGTGTTTTAATAATGGTGATTTGCATTCAGACAGTATCTTCTTCATGGGAGAGACAACTGTCCCATGACGAGAGAGTTCATTAATCAAAAATGCATCGCTAATAAACGGCGGTACATTAGAAAGGGTAATCCGGGTTATGGGCTGCGTTATGGGCATCACTTGTTCGAACAAGCCGTTCACTGTTATACTGGTCTCCACCAGCCGGTTAGCTTGTTCCACCTTCTCCAAAAATAACACGACCGATTTATTCATGCAGCGGCGGATTTGATGGAGCTGTGCCCCACCACCTCCCCCGCTAACAGCGCCACCTCCTCTACACTGCTCAGGGATCCGGCGCCCACCTTCACACCGCTGCCGGGACAGCCGGGCCAGAAGAAGAAGAAGAAGAAGAAGAAGACAACTTTATCTAGGACACATTATGCCAAAAAACTTAAATGGTCCATTACAAAATTTCTAATAACTTACCAGTCAACAATTAAACCTCCCAATCAAAATGAAAAACAACAACAACAACACACTCCTACCTACAAATAAAAAACCAAACCTAAAAGCTGAGCTGCAGTGACCCGTTGTCTCCAGTGGAACAGAACATCTGTCTGATCCCCCACACCTCCCTGAACACGTCCAGGTTGCAGCTCAGTCTGTAAAAAGAGGCTCAATTCTGAGCCGAGCTGAGACCAGAACCTTCAGACACAGCACCGGCTCCGTCCAGCCCACACCTGACACCTGGTTCTTACGGCTTTTCCAAAATGCCACTTTCGCATTTGCTAACAAAAGTGGACAAGAACCAGTGTCTCTCTCTTTTTAACAGTGAACCTTGGGCCAAAGATAGAAAAAGAAAGAGAATAAACCTCTGTTAGAGCCTCCCCCCTCCCGTGCAGCCGCCTCAATAAATCAGACAAACGAGGACAGGAAACCACCAGGTGTTGCACAGGTTCTGTCTGACTACAGAAAGGACAGCCCTCCCCTGTGCTGGCGTCCAGGTGAGCTCTGTATCTGTTTGTAGCTATAGCTCCGAGTATGATCCTCCACTGGAGGTCAGCCGTCCGTTCTTCAACAGGAGGCTCATACAGGAGCCGCCAGCAGCCTTTAGTCGAAGAGTCCGCATCCAACACCTCGGTCCATTTGGACTCCCTGAGTCCTGTCAGAGAGCCGAGGTTCAGGACCTTTATACAGCTGTGATACAGCTGCTGCTTCCCACAGGAGATGAACTTTCCCACAGCTGGAGTCTTCAGGGAGAGAAGCAGGCAGCTGTTCTCTCTCCACCCTCCCACAGCAGGACTGATGATGAGGGAGGGGAACATGAACGAGCCAGCACCCGGTCCTGAACAGAAGCCCTCAGCGGAGCAGACGGAGACCGCCCCCCCTCGTCTACAACCCTCTGCAGCACTCGGGACGAGCTGATGTTGCTCACCTCCGTCAGCGTGTCTAATGACATCCTCATTAGATGACCGAGCTTGACGACCCCCGCCTCAACAAAACGAGTCCTCAGAGTGGCTGAAGAGGGAACGCCATTGGACAGGAAGCTGTTGTTGAACAGCGGCTCCTCAAACAGCCACGTTCCAGGCCTGGGGTCAGGAGGTCAGGTGATGTGAAGTTTCCTCTTGTTCCCCAGCTAAGGCCCCCAGGAAGACCAGGAGGGCTCTGAAACCCAGCGCCCCGCCAGACAAGCTCCAAATATAGTTTTTATCATTGACATTTTACAGATTTTCTCCCCATTATACTTTTAAGGTAAAGTCAGTGTTTGGAAAACGGGTTGTAATAAATATATTCATTTTAAATTTGAGTACACACCCTGGACAGAAAGGCGCCTTATTCAAATACTAAAGTTTGAATCTCTCCGCTCTCCTCCAGAACTTTCTGTCTTCGGCTGTCAGGGAAAGGTGGAATCAAGATTAACAAGGTAAACATTTTTTATGAGTGGAATTATTTAGATTATGTTGTTTATGTGAAATTATGTAGATTATTTGTTTTCAATTGCTACTAGCTAACGTTGCCAGTGAAGGGCAAATTGATAAGCATTTTAGCTGTGTCCAGATACTTTACCATTAGGCTAACGTTAGCTCTAAGCTAACGTACAGCTGGTTCTGTCGTTGGTTGTTTGGTTCAAAGACTGTAACATTATCAGCCGGTCTGTGGACAATCTTTTTTTCTCCAACATTTGGCGGCCACAGTTGCTGCAGAGGTTGAAATTTGCTGTGGAAGTCAATGTTATGCTTGCAGCTATTACAGACTCCCGCATTTTCTCCTCTTTGAAGTGACATCGCCTGTGAAGTGGCTGTTGAGTGTTTTGAGAAAAACGCGGTGCCTGATTTTGCATGCCAGGACTCTGCCTCCTTCAAAATGGCCGCCACTTTCTCCAACTGTTTAGGGGAGTTTGTTTGCTGAATCTGCTAGTGTGTTTTGTCAGAGTTGATGATGGTGTTGTTTGTGGTAGCATAGGCAAGATAAAGAAAATGGTGGTGTGAGGAGCAGTGATGGCTGGCATTAGGGGAGTGACTCTGGGACGCCAGTGATCACTGTCTAGCCTCCTGGAGGTGTTGTGGGACCAACTAGACGAAACACTGGTGAAAGGAGGTTCCCACCTGATGACCCCAAAGACATGTTAGTTATCACTGCTCATTAGTCTGTACAGCTAAATTAATAGTTATCATAGGACATGTTAAGCTTAGGGAGCTATTCACTGAGTCTGGTCCATTTTCTGTAGCACAAGCTTTGTGTTTATCTTAAATTCAAAGCTAGCCTAGCTAGTGACTGCTGTGAATAGGGCAGCTGACAACAAGGGAAAGACCATGTGACAGCCTGGATAGACAGCTGACAGGAGGCAAAGACCCCAAGGGTGCTGCCATGGGCTAGCAATCCATGGTAGCAGTGGCGAGGCCTAGCATCTTTGTCACAGCCAACATAAGCTACGTTTTATTTAAGAAAAATACCCCAAGGGTCAGCGAGAGCAGGGGTGGAAGATGACTCACAGGCAGACTATACGGCAACGGACACTGGAACGGACATGACTATGAGCTGGATATGCGACTCAGTGAAGGATAGGGGCACGGACCTATTCTCTAGGACTAGAACTGGGCAGAATAGTTTTCAGGGTGACGTGAGGGTAGCTGGAGAGAATAAAAGTGATAGGCCAGAGGGAAATAAGCTCCAGATTTGTCCTTGTGGCTGGCAGAAAGTAACGTCAGTTAGGGGCCTTAGAATGCATCAGGGAAGAAAGAGATGTGTTGCAAAGGAAAGGCAGTGTGGCCGCATCGATCGATACTTTTTAAGAAGTCAATCGAATAAGTCGGATGAAGTCCAGCGACAGGTAGAAAACCACAGTTCGAAGGATATCAATAACACAGCTACAGAGGGGGAAGAGGAGAGTACAAGAGGGGATGCAGCTGAGACTGAGGTGAATAGGCCAGTCAAGGAGAGAAATATGGAGCAGAAAACTAGAGTAAAATGGCCGAGGGCAAATAGCAAGAAAGAATGGGAGTCAGTCAATAGAGATTTGTCAGCAATTCTAGGTAGACTAAGAGGAAATGCAAGCGATAGACTAGAGAAGATGGGGGATATAATTTACTCCTATGGTGCAGAAAGATTTGGGGTGCAAGACAGAAAGAGGGGTGAAAGAGCACAGTTAGTTAAGTCTAGACGGCAAAGGGAAATGGAGAAATTAGTTAAGGAAAGAAGACAATTAAGAAAGCAGTGGAAAAGGGCAACAGAGGAAGAGAGGGGGGGAATTAATGTGTTGCAAGAAGATTTGAGAGGCAGACTAGCAGTACTTAGAAGGGCTGAATGTCTTAGGAAAAAGAGAAAGAATAAAGAGTATGTAAGGACAGTGTTTTACAGGGACCCTTTCAAGTTTGCCAAAGGATTGTTTAACCAGGAAAAGGGAGGGCAGCTTAAGGCAACAAAGTTAGAAGTAGAAAAATATCTAAGAAACACATATTCAGATTTTGAGCAGAATAGAGTAATAGGCCTTCCACCTGACATGCCGCCAGTAGGAAAGATAGATCATGAGATGGATGTTAGACCACCCAGGTGGAAGGAGGTTGAGGAAGTAGTCAGGCGTGCAAAAGCTTCTTCGGCCCCAGGGCCAAATGGAGTCCCCTACCGGGTTTATAAAAGCGCACCTGATATCCTAAAGTTTTTGTGGAGGCAATTAAGAATAGTTTGGGAGAAACAGGTTATTCCCAGAGCATGGCGTAGGGCAGGAGGTGTTTTTATCCCAAAGGAGAAGGAATCCTCAGACCTGAGTCAGTTTCGAATGATCTCTCTCCTAAATGTAGAGGGGAAGATCTTCTTTAGCGTAGTCGCACGGAGATTAACTAGTTATTTAGAAAGGAATAGCTTAATTGATACTGCAGTACAGAAGGCAGGAATACCAGGGTTCGCAGGATGTTTAGAGCACACTAGCATGATTTGGCATCAGATTCAGGCAGCCAAGACAGAGAAAAGAGACTTGAATGTCATATTTTTGGATTTAGCAAACGCGTTTGGTTCAGTGCCACATAGCCTTATTTGGGAGGCATTTGATTATTTTAAAGTGCCTGGAGTAGTGGTTAATTTAGTAAAATTGTATTTCCAAGATATTAGGCTGTGCTTAAGCACAGCAGGCTTCACAACAGGATGGCAGAGGCTAGAAATAGGCATCATGGCAGGGTGCACCATTTCTCCATTGGCATTCACAATGGCGATGGAGGTAATCATTAGAGCTTCTAAGTGGGTTGTAGGTGGAGAGAGGCGGCAGGATGGGGTGCGCCTTACACCAATTAGGGCCTACATGGATGACATGACGTTGATAACTACAACGGTGCCATGTATGAAAAGAATACTTGAGAGACTTAATAAAAACTTAAAGTGGGCTAGTATGAAAATCAAGCCTAGTAAGTCTAGAAGTATCTCAATAAGCGGAGGGAAGTTAAGTGATAGGAAGTTCGTAATAGATGAAGAGGAAATTCCAATAATTAGGGAAAAATCAGTAAAGAGTCTAGGTAGGTGGTACAAGGCAGACTTGAATGACGGAGAACAGGTAGTGCAGTTTCGGAAGGATGTTGCTGAGGGACTGGATTGAATAGATAAATCAGGGCTTCAAGGAAAGTTGAAACTGTGGTGTCTGCAGTTTGGGTTATTTCCCAGGCTGATGTGGCCACTGTCTGTATATGAGATTCCAATATCCACTGCAGAAAAAATGGAAAAATTAGTTAGCTTTTACATAAGGAAGTGGCTAGGTGTTCCTAGATGTTTAAGCACAGTGGCACTGTATGGGAAAGGCATACTTCAGCTCCCAGTAACCAGTCTAGTGGAGGAGTTTAAATGTACCAAGGTTAGGACAGAGCTCCTGTTATCTGGGAGCAAAGATGCGGTAGTTAGTAAGGTGGTTCCAAACCCAATCAAGGGGAGAAAGTGGAATCCAAGAATCGCAGTGCAGGAGGCAGAAGCAATGCTTAGGCATACAGAGATTGTGGGTAATGTCCAAATAGGCCGGGGAGGCTTGGGGCTTGGCCCAGGCAAACCGGTGTGGAGTAGAGCAGGTCCCAAGGAGAAGAGAAAGCTAGTTGTGGAGCAGGTTCGTAGACAGGAGGAATTATTAAGGGGTGCTAAGGCAGTGGCCCAGGCTAAGCAGGGACAGTGGGTGAATTGGGAAGGTGTAGACAAGAAAAAGCTTAGCTGGAAAGAACTCTGGAGCATGGAGGAAAGTAGTATTAGATTCTTGATAGGGGCAACTTATGATGTACTGCCAACTCCCCAGAACCTAAAACTCTGGGTAAATGGAGACCCGCTATGTTCATTATGTTCAGGTACTGCAACTTTAAAGCACATTCTGTCAGGGTGTAAGGTTAGTCTGTCGCAAGGCAGGTATACGTGGCGACATAACCAGGTTCTAAAAAGCTTAGCTGCAGGAATTGAAGAGTTACGGAGGCAGGCAAATTTAGGAGGACCTAAAACAAAGAAAGGTGCAATCAAGTTTGTTCAAGAGGGAGAGAAAGTTGTTAAGACAACAAGGAGGCAAGGCAGCTTAGAAGGTGCTTGTGATTGGGAAATGCAGGTAGATTTAGGAGGAAATAGCCATTACAAAGCTAAGGCCTGATATAGTCTTGTGGTCTAGGAGTAGAATGAAAGTATATTTCATAGAGCTGACTGTTCCGTGGGAGGCCTTAGTTGAGGAAGCATATGAAAGGAAAAAGCTCAGGTATGCAGAGTTAGGGGCAGAAGCAGAGCAGCGAGGATGGAAAGTTAGGATTTGTCCAGTGGAAGTAGGATGTAGAGGATTTGTAGCAAGGTCTGTTGTCTCTTTGGTAAGGGAGTTAGGAGGAAGTGGACAGAGTGTGAGGAAAATTGTAAAGGACATGTCAGATGAGGCAGCAAGATCCAGTCAGTGGATTTGGATGAGAAGGAGTAATGGTAGCTGGGGGCCCAGCAGGGGGAGCACTTAGGATAGATAGACTCTTAGGAGAAGCAAGGAAGAAATCCAGGAAGAGGAAGTGTTTTTAAGTGGGGGTGTGGCCTGTGTGAGCCTCTTTGAGACCATGCGGTTAGTCCAGGTGAGGTGGCCTGTATTGTTTGCTTGTATCGAATTGGTTTGTAGTGTGTCTGTGGCTGCTTAGGTGAGTTTGTTTGTTTTAGGTGAGTTGCATGGTGTGGTGTTAGAGTATGAGGGGTGTAGAGCACAGCCTAATCCGGCGGGGGAGAGCCAGCCTAAAAAGGCCCCTCTCCCTGACTCTACATCCCTCATTGTCTTGGAGAGTGGGGGGGGGGGCAAGAGCACAGCCTAATCCGGCGGGGGAGAGTTTAGCTCAAAAAGGCTTCTCTCCTTGACTCTGCCTCCTTCAAAATGGCCGCCACTTTCTCCAACTGTTTAGGGGAGTTTGTTTGCTGAATCTGCTAGTGTGTTTTGTCAGAGTTGATGATGGTGTTGTTTGTGGTAGCAGAGGCAAGATAAAGAAAATAGTGGTGGTGTGAGGAGCAGTGATGGCTGGCATTAGGGGAGTGACTCTGGGACGCCAGTGATCACTGTCTAGCCTCCTGGAGGTGTCGTGGGACCAACGAGACGAAACACTGGTGAAAGGAGGTTCCCACCTGATGACCCCAAAGACATGTTAGTTATCACTGCTCATTAGTCTGTACAGCTAAATTAATAGTTATCATAGGACATGTTAAGCTTAGGGAGCTATTCACTGAGTCTGGTCCATTTTCTGTAGCACAAGCTTTGTGTTTATCTTAAATTCATGCTGTATTTCAGGCCAAAGTGTCATATTTACCTTAGTTAAGTTATACTGTTCATTTGTTGATGATTATAATGTTATGGCTGTTTGACCAGTGTTAAAAGATGTACTCCTGTTGCATTTGTGGAACATCTGTTCAGTCAGTAAAAGCATATGTTGCGCTGTCCAGCAGGCTGAGCCAAATATGTCCAGTGGTCCTGAAGTCCCGAAGTTGAGTGGTTCTCAACTGAATCCTTGACATTTTTACTTTTCTAGGTAAGATATACAACTCTATAAAATGTAAATGATGATTACATTGTGAATAAATAAATACATTTTTAAAACTTTTTCCTTTTACACGTGTTAGGACATTGAGCTTGGCCCATTTAAAAGCTACCAAGTTCACCTCAGCCTTGTCCTGGTGTTGGTAAATCCATGAGCCTTCGTGTGGATCTGTTTCTGTATTCTGTCGGCACATTTCTGGTGAGTAATTCCATACAAACACAAATTCATACACACTTCCAGTAAGTGTTGACTTAAGTGTTGTACACAGAACTGCAAAGCACAGTATTCCCGTCTTGAACAGGCTGTGTAAAAAGGGGCTTAACATTAACACTAGTTAGTTGTGTGGATCCGCATTAACCTCGGCGGATCGGGTGGGTTGAGCTCAAAAAATGAACATTTTGATTAATAACGGATGAATGGATGGAAAGTTCTAATGAGGAACATAGTAATTAAATTCTCTAAAATTTTGTACATTACGTTTTGTTGACATGCAAATTATATAGGCACTGGGAGTTTATTGGAAAACTAGATTTTATTTGGCTACCTGTTCATCTGACTACTTGTTATATATATTGTGGTGATGACATTGGTGCTTTCATAAAATATTTACACAATGAGATTTCTGATAAATAATAATCAGTAATGACTTAGTGTGTAAAGGAAAATAATAGAATAGTCTGGTAAGTTCAGAAAATGATCTCACTTTACTTTAATGCAGCCAGACACAAAAGACAACGCTATAATATCCATATATTTCCCGGTCCTAAGACACTACTGGTTTTTATTTGAAGTATTTTGGTGCTGTGAAATACTGTATATCATTGTGGTAAAAAAAAAAAAAAAAACTAAAAATATTGTGATATTAATTTAAAAAATATTTTTCATCACAACTTTAGTTTCACTGAAAGAACTTTTGATCATATAATAATTGTTATCTCTGCTCTCCCCCTGATGCTGGTGTTCGGTCCATTGCTGCAACTCAGTCCATCCGACCTGCTGAAACCCTTGACGTCCACATACAGTCACGTTTGCTGCAGCTACAGGACAGGAGGAGGCAGCACCTTGGAAACAGCTTGACTAATAAAGGACACTTTTATGCAAGGAGGTGTCTAGAATTTTTTTCTTGGGGGGGGCAAGCTAGGGGCACAGACTGTGGAAGGGTGGCACACTGAAATGACAATTTTTTAAATGCCCCACAGTCTTAGATCATAATAAACGGTAGGCTGAGGTATGAATAATAGAACCATTTTATTTACCCAAATAATGCACAGAAGTTTAGCATCCAGCATTTAGAAATCTTATCTGACCGAGTAAAATGTTTTTTGTTTGTTTGCGTGGGTTGATCTGAGCTCCAGAAGAGTATTCTGGTGTATCTAGTACTAGTAACCTAGTAGTAGTATTAGTTTCACTGAAGCGTTTATCTTGCTGAAACTGTTTCAGCAAGATAAACGCTTGTGTTTCATATGTATCTAAGCCTATCTCTTCCTTAACTCACAGAGACAGAAACAACCAATGGAGTTTAGTTATGAATGACTTTATTGCAATATATATATATTATTTACAGGATTATGACAGCTGGATACGCCTGTTTTGGTGTTGATGGGTGAAGCGTTTAACAAAAGCATCCAAGTTCAGCGACCTTGCCCTCCTCTCAATACTAAGCACTCCAATCTTGCTAAGCCTGTCATCATTCATTGTTGCTGCGCTCGCAACTGGCACTGCTAACAGGCAAAGCTATAGCTATCCGACACAAGCGAAAAAGAAAGATGTGAAATCCAGGATACTGGGTAGTTCAGTCCCACACTGTGCCTTTCTCTGAATGACCTACTTTGTCTGATACAGCTCATGTTTTAGGTCCTCAACATCACAGTCAAAAAGACAGGCAAGACGCAAAACTGTTCTCTCCTCTAAAAAGAGTTCACCCTTGGGGTCAAGTGCCTGTATACCCCTCATTATATCACAGTTGTTTTTGCAAAAGATCCAGGATGGGGTAAAATACAGCAATCCTGAACTCATCTTTGTCCCCTTCCTTGCATCTACATTGACCAACAGTGGATTCTACAAGATACTCACTAAGTCTGGAGCTCCCTCTTTGTGTCCTTTTCTCAACAGCCTCACCTGCAACATTACAATTCTTTGCAGTCTCCACAGTTTGCTGCCAAAGATCATCAAAACAGGATCCAGCTCTACAGTCCTGTAAAGTCTCCTGCAGGGCATGGATTAAGTCCACAGCCTTTGCAAGGTCAAGCGATGGTGCTTGAAGCATGTCAGAGGCACACTTAGCATCACCGAGAATCTTTCTGAATACTGCCGGTGTTGAAGTAAACGTCAGGTCTATCTGGATGAGTAGACCCCGTGCTTCCACAGATCTCTCACCACTGTCCTCTACATCTATCTCATGCAGAACACGCAAGACGGCTGGAAGTCTGTCCATGAGATATTTGCAGGCATGGTACCGACATGCCCACCTCGTGTCTCTGTAGCTCTCTGGGTGCATCTTTATACATGTCCCTCTGAACTGACAACCGCTTTTCATGAACATAAGATCCGGACACATACAATTTTTGCAGCAATGTAATAAAAAACAATCAACTTCAGGCACTGCTTTCACTGAATCAACAATAACGAGGTTGAGGCAATGTGCGTTGCCGTGAACATAAAAGGCATATTTAGCCTCTGCTTTGATCCTTGCTGCAACCCCATTGCATCTCCCTGACATCACTGCTGCCCCATCATAACCTTGACCTACAAGATTAGACTTGTAATCAAGGCCATATCTTTCCAGACACTGTATTATTTTCTGACTGAGTCCTGCTGCATCTAATTCACTGGCTCTCTGGAAATCTAAAAAGCTCTCATGAACGGCACCATTATAATAGTACCTCAGTACTAATGACAGTTGTTCACTTTTCTTAAGATCTTTTGTTTCACCTGCAATAACAGAAAAAACCTCACTTTCCTTCACTTCCTGTATTATGGATTCCCAGATTCTGGATTGTGTTACTGAGATACTTGGCATTGCCTGATGCATTCATTTTTTTTGCAATCAGTGGATTGTGTCTTGCAATCAACTCAATCAGTTCTAGGAAATGTCCTTTGTTTTGTGAGCCTTCAGTTTCGATGTGTCCCCTTTGAGCAATGTTCTGCATGGCTGTAAGACGAAGCACTTCAGCAACTGTTTTTATGTACATCTGGTTTTCCTCAACTTGTTTTTTGTAGGCTTGGTCCAAAGTGTCTCGTATAGAAGAATCTGTGAGAATATTTTTTTTTATATTCACTCCAAGCAAACATTGCATTAACATGCCCTTCTGATTTCTCATGCCACTTAAACCCCCCCCATCCTTGTACATGGCCTTGTTCCAGTTGGAGTAACCTCCCTGTGCTGTAAAGGGTGTTTCAGGGGTGTTGGACAAGCTAAAGTGTCTACATGCAAAGCAATATGCAGAGTCATGACTTTGTGAGTACTCCGACCATGTGAAGTGCGTGAACCATGAGTAGTTGAATGCTCTCTCTCTATCCCCCTGCACAGTCCGTGGATACACCCTCAGGAAAGGCTGTGTTGGTCCATCTGCTGGACACCGGGATATGTCTTGGAAAGAAGGGGAACAAGAAATACAATTTTAAACTATGCATAATACATGGCTTTTCATTTATAATATACAATGTAGAATTCAGTGATACTGAATTCAATAACAATCTTGTGAACAAAAGCCGGGTCTCCTGTTGAGGTAATGCACTAGACTTGATCATCATTGATAAATTATTTGTATAGGCTTTCTGAATGGGGGGCCTCCACAGTGTCACTGCCACTGTAGCTTTGACTACTACATTGAGACTCCTGTTGGTTCGCATCGTCATCGATCCACCTGATCACTAGGGGAAGTGTCTGATCACACAAAGATATATTCAATTATTGCATCAAGAAGTTATTTAAACACACACTGTTTTTATTTATTTCCTATTGTTATCCATTACGACTTCAATATTTAGCCTACCTGCAGAATGCTGAACTGCAGATGATGGATCCCTCACCTTCATCATTATGCAAAGTTCCTGGGAAAAGTTGTATCAGTTACTCAAAAGGTCAATACAAGTATAACATCAACTGAACTTTCAATACTTATTCAAATGTGATCCATTTTAAAGACATCCTGCTGCATATCTTGACATTGTGGACATATCTTATTCAGTTCATTTAAACTTCTTATGCTATAGGACACTTGTCTATTCCTTCCTATTCGATAGATAGATACAAAAATAAAGAGCATTAAAATAGACATAAAGTAATAAAACAGAACTTAGATTAAATTAAAATTGTCCCGCCCAGTTGGCAGAGGGGGTGTGTGAGTTTGAGTGTGACTGATTCAGGATGCAGTGACTGACTTGATCACTGTTATCTGCAGCTTTCTTTTTCTTTACCATGAACAAGGTCTCAATGTTTTGAGCCCTTTTCATTCTGCTTTCTCTCTCTCTCCCGATCACTGTCTGCCCCTGAAGAAATTATAAATATTGTTTGGTTAGAAATAATATTAAGCCAGAAAATCACTTTCCTTAAGCTGAATCACACAGGATAGGTATCACATGCAGTTATATCATCCTCTAATGATATGATACAGCAACCACTAAATAAATCTTTTTGAAGACTGAAAACAACGTTTAAACGTGTAATATGTGACGCTAACGTCGCCTGGACACATACTGTATGATATTGTATTTTTGTGAAGCTGACAGCCGCTGTGTGGAAGCTGCAACACGGCTGGTCGAGCTAAAAGCTAAAAGCTAAAAGCTAAGAGCTAAAAGCTAAGAGCTAAAAGCTAAGAGCTAAGAGCTAAAAGCTAAGAGCTAAAAGCTAAGAGCTAAGAGCTAAGAGCTAAAAGCTAGGAGCTAAAAGCTAAGAGCTAAAAGCTAAGAGCTAAAAGCTAAAAGCTAAAAGCTAAAAGCTAAGAGCTAAGAGCTAAAAGCTAAAAGCTAAGAGCTAAGAGCTAAAAGCTAAAAGCTAGGAGCTAAAAGCTAAAAGCTAAGAGCTAAAAGCTAAGAGCTAAAAGCTAAAAGCTAAGAGCTAAAAGCTAAGAGCTAAAAGCTAAGAGCTAAGAGCTAAAAGCTAAGAGCTAAAAGCTAAGAGCTAAGAGCTAAAAGCTAAGAGCTAAAAGCTAAAAGCTAAGAGCTAAAAGCTAAAAGCTAAGAGCTAAAAGCTAAGAGCTAAGAGCTAAAAGCTAAGAGCTAAAAGCTAAGAGCTAAGAGCTAAAAGCTAAGAGCTAAAAGCTAAAAGCTAAGAGCTAAAAGCTAAAGGCTAAAAGCTAAATGACAAACCTCCACTCTAGAAAAGCCTCCACACTTGTATTTGTGAAGCACCTTGTAACTTTTGTTTGAAAGGCGACAGATGCGCGCGCACACACAGACACACACGCACACACACACACACAGTCTAGCTTGGGGTTTCTGTGATGTTTGTTTTTTTTCCACATTTACCGGCGCAGGCTAATGTTTCCCATAGACCTCAATTCATTATGCTAAGCTAGCGCACTTTGCTAACTCTAGATACGACTTACTTATCCACTTAATTTAAACCTTTGTAAATCATTTAACACGACACATTGTGAGCGACTGTTTACTTACTGAGTGCAGGTGTGCAACAGAGAGCTGAGGTGCATCCACAGTGAATCCTGCTCATTTTTGAATGTCGACTCGGACAAACTGATTGGCAGCTCTGCTGAGGGTGGCCAATCATATTCCAGGGGTAGCCGGTGGCCACGCCCCTGCTTTTATGGCAATGGACTTTTCAAAAGCTTGGACTTCTATCTGCCTATAGACTGTAGCAGTAAGCCAGGGTTTACTACCCACCCACCACCCAAACCACCTGTTCAACATCAGTAATCTTAACCATCAAGATGATCTGTAAGTATCATACTGAGCACTCCTGTATTTTTATTTAAAAATAAAAACAAACTTGTTTAATGTTCAATCTTTTTGGTCATTAAAGTTTTACATCCAACTTTTGCCTTGTATGTATTTTTCGTTGATGTTTTTAGTGTAAGATAGTTTTATGGAACCAAAGGTCTGTGGGTTTTTACCAAAACAGGCAAAGATACTGTTAATAAAATACTTTAACATGAAGGTCTGTTAAATATACAAGAAATCTATATAAAATTACATGTAAAAACCAAAAATTAACAGAAGATTGTTGCAATTTTAAACCCCCTACCGAGGTTTAACAGTTTTTGAAAGAGAAATCAAATGTTTTTATGTGGTTTATCATTTTATTACATCAAATATGAATTAATATACAAGTTTTTTATGTAAAATTATGTAATAAACACCAACTAATTACAGTAACTTTCTGCAATTTTAAGCCTTATTATTTGTATTATAACAATGTTAGACCTTATTTACAGGTAATTTCATTGTTTCTTATACAGGTAAATATTCTTTATTAAACATTAAAAAGCCCAAAATACACAGAAAATCTCATGTAAAATTAAAGCTATAAACTGTATTTTAGTTACGGAAAATGACTGTACTTTTATGAGATAGTTATTTTCCAGTATTTTTCTGGCGCCCAGCTGTGCCACTGTAGTAACCTCACCCAGGACAGGAAGTGCTCCCCAACGCCAAAGGCCTGCAGTGTGACAAACAGAAAGAGAAGGTCAACACGATCAAACGCCTTCTCCTGATCTATGGAAACTACACCCACATCAAGACTGTACGGATTACAAGTGTCAAAAACATCCCTCAATAAAGACAAACTGTCCAGCATGGACGTGTCCGGGACGCAGTACGACTGTTCCCCCCCAATCACAGGTCAATAAAAACCTTCAGTCCGTCAGATAAAAACTTGGAGAGGAGTTTGTAATCTGTCAGTTGTAATCAGAAGAGCAACCGGTTCTTTAGAAGCGTTAGATCTCTCTTCTCAGGCAGCAAGGAGATCAGCCTGAAGGGTCCCTTTAATAAAAGACTCCTTAAACACATGCAGCATGTCAGGCCCCGGCTCCCTCCAGGAGCCGTCCAGGCCTGGAGCCTGTCCTCAGGCCACGTGGGACACAGCTGTGGTCAGCTCATGCAGGGAGATGTCTGAGCTCAGGGTGTGACCGGGCAGAAGTCATCCTCCCATCAGGCAGGCGGACACACACCATCTGCTTCCTCCGGGCCACCGACCTCTCCAGGCTAAAGAAGAACTTAGTCGGTGCATCCATGTTGCTGAGCTGAGAGAAACGAGCCCGGACCAGCGCTCCTTCGGCTCTGTCCTGGAGGACGGTGCTCAGCTGCTGCTTTATAGAGAGAACAGGGAGCTCTGCTCAGCAGACCCTCTCCAGCTCTGAGGTCTCTGCCTCCAGCTGCTGCGAGCTCTCCTGATCCAAGCAGTGCAGCACGATGAGCAGAAAACCCTGGTTTGGCCCGGAAAAGACTCTTTCCTAGATCTCCAGAGCACAAAATAATTTAATAATAAACTTCCACAAAATGTTTTATCAAGTAATAACTTGACATTAAAATGCCAAAAAGATTTAAAACTGTCAGTGGGAGATAAAACAAGCTCCATAAGAACTAAATGGTGATCTGTGAAAGCTACAGGGAGGATGACGTGTGACGTGTGTGTGTGTGTGTGTGTGTGTCTGTGTGTGTCTGTGTGTGTCTGTGTGTGTGTGTGTGTGTGTGTGTCTGTGTGTCTGTGTGTGTCTGTGTGTGTCTGTGTGTGTGTGTGTGTGTGTGTGTGTGTGTGTGTCTGTGTGTGTCTGTGTGTGTGTGTGTGTGTCTGTGTGTGTGTGTGTGTGTGTGTGTGTCTGTGTGTGTCTGTGTGTGTGTGTGTGTGTCTGTGTGTGTCTGTGTGTGTGTGTGTCTGTGTGTGTCTGTGTGTGTCTGTGTGAGTGTCTGTGTGTGAGTGTGTGTGTGTGTGTGTCTGTGTGTGTGTGGTGTGTGTGTGTGTGTGTCTGTGTGTGTCTGTGTGTGTCTGTGTGAGTGTCTGTGTGTGAGTGTGTGTGTGTGTGTGTCTGTGTGTGTGTGTGTGTGAGTGTGTGTGTATCTGTGTGTGTCTGTGTGTGTCTGTGTGAGTGTCTGTGTGTGAGTGTGTGTGTGTGTGTGTGTGTGTGTGTGTGTGTGAGCATGTGTGTGTGTGAGTGTGTGTGTGTGTGTCTGTGTGTGTGTGTGAGTGTCTGTGTGTGTGTGTGTGTGTCTGTGTGTGTGTGTGAGTGTGTGTGTTCACTCAGTTAAGTGACCACTCAGCTTCAACAGCAGCTGGCTCTCAAGCTTCACACTGTGAAGCTGTGACCTTTTAGCCGTGAACAGGAGTCCTGCATGACTAAAAAGTCTCTCAGGCTGCTGATCCTGGGAGGCCTGTGTTGATTTTCATTGACAGGCTCTTGATTTGAGGAAAGGAATGCAAGAGATCCATAGCTCCAGTGGATGGACATGAAAGGTACCTCTCCAGCTCTCCTGTTTTTGATTGTGCTGCACTCAGCGATGCAAAGAATTCATCTTCATCAGAGTGACTACTGTTTGTGGGAGCATCATCCATCTCCAAGTCAGTGTCCAGGTGAGTTTTGATGTAGTCAAGGCAAGAGAAAGTGTTTTCAAAAGAATCAGGTCTGAACATATTTTTTTCCTTTCTACTGTATAGCCTTCCAAGCTGCTGGTTTTTGATGTGCTCCTAACTCTAGCCTATAATTTGTCACGGATACAATATAAACTTAAATAAAAATAACATTACATGGATTGATATACACACATCTTCATTTGGAAATCAATGTCAATTGATGTCAATTAAAAATGTACGTTCTTATCTTTGTAAAGACAATTTGTGGAAGAGCTGTTGTACAAGACTACTGACTCCCATTTTAACTTTGTTTGTCTGAAGCGTGAACATCGATTTTATGTGAGGCCGGGGGCGTTCTTCCTCTTCTGGTTGTCGCGAAGCGCTCGTTGTTGTCTCTGCCATTGTGTTCTGTATGTAGATAAATGGAACGGAGTAAAAGTACCGCTTCTTCTTCACAAATATACTCAAGTAAAAGTAAAAAGTATGTTGCATTAAAACTACTCTTAGAAGGACAATTCATCCCAAAAGTTACTCAAGTAAATGTAACGGAGTAAATGTAGCGCGTTACTACCCACCTCAGTGTACAATGAGTTTATGATGAATCATCTCTGATTGTGTTTATTTAGATCATGTTCGAATGAATGATCTCCACGTGTCGGAGCAGGTGAGGGGAACGTTCATGAAACCTGAAGACGGAGATATCTTCATTATTTACCTGTGTGAACTCACCTGGACATGAGACTCACCTGAGTCGCTCCAGATGTTAAACTCAGTTGAACTGTGACGATGCTGCTGGACGTTTCAGGTACGACAGGTTCAGGTACGTCTTTAAAAACTGGTCATGTGACGAGTTCGACCTCGATGGTAAACTGTGACAAAGACTTAAGACTGGGAACTGGTTTAAACCAGAACTGGTAAAACTGGTTTGTGATCCAGCAGCTGGTTTGAGGCCTGTTGGTTCCAGATGTTTGTTGTCATGTGGTCATTGAAGCAGACAGCGAGTCTCAGAGTTTCTGATGTTTATTGTTGTTACAGCAGAAAAATACAGAATCAATCAAACTGGATCAGATACGATCAGAGACCAGAACCACCGAGGAAAACAGTGATTCACACAGCGAAGCAGCAGGTGAAGCAGAACTCAGGTCCAGCTGAGACACCACAGTCCAGATCAGACCTGATCCAGGACCATCAGAGTCCAGCTGAGACACCACAGTCCAGATCAGACCTGATCCAGGACCGTCAGAGTCCAGCTGAGACACCAGAGTCCAGAACAGACCTGATCCGGGACCGTCAGAGTCCAGCTGAGACACCACAGTCCAGATCAGACCTGATCCAGGACCGTCAGAGTCCAGCTGAGACACCACAGTCCAGATCAGACCTGATCCGGGACCGTCAGAGTCCAGCTGAGACACCACAGTCCAGATCAGACCTGATCCAGGACCATCAGAGTCCAGCTGAGACACCAGAGTCCAGATCAGACCTGACCAATGAACAGGACTGTGGTTTACAGTGTGATGGTCCTGGACCAGGTCTAAAGACTCAGGTGTTCAGCCAGTCCAGCAGGTGGCAGCACCGAGAGTCTGAGCTGAAAACAGAAAGCAGGTTAAAGCAGCAGCTGATTTTTCTTCCATCTGAGAAGCAGCAACAGGACCAGGACCAAGACCAGTACCAGGACCAGGACCAGGACCAGGCCCAGGACCAGGACCAGGACCAAGACCAGGACCAAGACCAGGACCAAGACCAAGACTAGGACCAGGACCAAGACCAGGACCAGGACCAGCACCAGGTCCAGGTTCAGGTCCAGGATACAGGACCAGGTTCAGGTCCAGGATACAGGTCCAGGTTCAGGTCCAGGATACAGGACCGTCTCAGTTGGTAGGAACCAGGATCCGTCCTGGTTCAGAGAGAAGAGATGAGGACCGGGTCAGGAACAGAAACATACAGCACATTCATCATTCCATGTGTTTGGGTCATAAACTGTGATGACATCACGGTTAATAGCTTGAGGTGCTGACGCTGCTGTTGGTGCGTCTCATTCTCCCGTCCATGTGACGTGCACTACAGGCGTCGCAACTGGTCTAAACCGAACTGGTTTGGTCTGAACTGGACTGAACTGAACTGGACTGAACCGAACTGGTTTGGTCTGAACTGGACTGAACTGAACTGGACTGAACGGGTCTGAACTGGTCTGAACTGGGCTGAAGTGGGCTGAAGTGGGCTGAAGTGGGTTGAACTGGTCTGTACTGCTCTGAACTGGTCTGAACTGGACTGAGCTGGTTTCAGACTGTAAACTGATGTAAACTGGTTTCAGACTGTAAACTGGTGTAAACTGGTTTCTGACCTCGGGCCTTCCTCCTGTAGTAGATGAATCCAGCCAGAGATAAGATCAGACCCAGGATCAGTCCTGAGGCTCCGATGGCGATCTTGTTTCTCTCTGACTCAGGCATGGACGGATCTGAGGACAGACAGGTAGAGACACACAGGTGAGCAGACAGGTAGAGACAGACAGGTGAGCAGACAGCCAGGTGTAGAGACAGACAGGTAGAGACAGCCAGGTGTAGAGACAGACAGGTAGAGACAGACAGATGGAGAGACAGACAGGTAGAGACACACAGGTGAGCAGACAGGTAGAGACACACAGGTGAGCAGACAGACAGGTACTTACCCCAGTCAGTAACCAGAGGTTCCTTCAGGCTGGCGTGCTCCACCACACAGGAGATCTTCTCTCCAGACCTTCAACACAAACCAACATGTTTCTGTCACACCACTGATCTGGACCCAGCTGGACCAACCAGAACCAACTGGACCCAGCTGGACCTGCAGGTGGACTCACCTGGGTGTGTACTCCAGGTGAGAGTGGACCTGGTAGTACCAATCACCATCTGCCAGCTCATCAGTGGAAGTGACATCAGAGGAGACTTCCTGTCCGTCTCTGTGCCAGCTCACTCTGATCTGTTTGGGGTAGAAGTCGAAGACGCTGCAGACCAACATGGCAGGATGTTTCCCAGCAGGGGGCGTCGTGGAGCTCATGACCACGTAGGGCTCAACTGGAACACACATTATTATCATGATTATCAATACTATTATTGTTGTTGTTGTTGTTGTTGTTGTTGTTGTTTTCTCATGATCACATTACAACAGCAGCAGTTTTATCTGCTGCAGCTTTAATATATAATATATATATAAAAATATCACCGTTAATGTCAAACAACAGATTTATAGTTTTGATTTCTGGGAAAACGAAGCAGAAAATCAAAAGATAAAATGATAATTGTCATTAACAGTGTGATGAACAGCAGCAGCTGCAGTGACGGTGTTTCTCCACCAGGTGGAGACACAGACTGTGACATCATCGTTAATGAGTCCTGACGAACCAACAGAGAAAATATGAAGCCAGAAAAATAATAATAAAAACATGTGGAACAAACTGAGTGTGAGGTTCAGTCGGTGGATGAACCTGAGGTTTAACCTGATGATGTCACCAACACTCACCTGACTTAGTCAGAGCAGCTTGGTAGTCAATTCCAACGTTGTTAACACAGTATCTCTCCTTCTCATTCCTGCTCTGAACCAGTTCTGGACCTTTGTTCCAGGCCTCAGCCTGCTTCACTCCGAACTCAGTGTATCCAACAAACTTCCCCACTCTGCTGTCGAACCTGGTGATCTCCAGTTTGTTGTAGAATGTAGAGGAGATGAGCGTGATGTCGTTCAGCTCAGTGGAGTTAAAGTCACAGCGAGCCACTGAATAATGCCAAAATCCATCTGAAGAACAAACAGTCAGAGAATTATCACTGTATTGATCAGTGATCATACATGTATTGATCTATCAGTTAAGATCTATCCACTGATCAGACCGTGTATTGAGCAGTGATCAGTGTGTTGATCAGTGTGTTGATCAGTGTGTTGATCAGTGATCAATGTATAGATCAGTGATCAGAGTATTGGTCAGTGTATAGATTAGTGATTAATGTATTGATCAGTGTATAGATCAGTGATCAGTGTATTGATCAGTGTATTGATCAGTGTGTTGATCAGTGTATAGATCAGTATTGATCAGTGTATTGATCAGTGTGTTGATCAGTGATCAGAATATTGATCAGTGATCAGTGTGTTGATCAGTGTATAGATCAGTATTGATCAGTGTATTGATCCTACCTGCTGTGGACGCAGCGATGAAGAGGAGGGAGAAGCTGAGGAAGGATGAAGCCATGTTCCTCTGTTGACCTGACAAACACTGACACAGTCGGACTGAGAGCTGCTGTAAAAACCAGAGGACGAGGTCACATGACCTGCAGCGTCACCTGTTGCCAGGCAGACAGCTGTGGCAGAGGTTCACTTCCTGTTGTGCTGTGTTCAGGTGAAACCTGAAGAGTTGCTCACTTTAAACATGGACATGGAGGATGTTCATGTTAATGAGGAGGTTTTTATTAATGAGTCATAAAGTCACAACAACAATTTAAATTCACACACGATCAATAAAAGTTCAGAAACAGAAACAAGATTTTTATCTTTAATCCAGAAACAAAGAAGCAGAAACTGAGCTGCTGATTCTGTTCTTTGATTCTCTGGTTGAAAACATCAGAGAAAAACTTTCACTGTGAGAGTCCAGAACCTAGACCAGCATCAGGTCCCACAGTCCAGAATCTAGACCAGCATCAGGTCCCAGAGTCCAGAGTCCTGAATCTAGACCAGCACCAGGTCCCAGAGTCCTGAATCTAGACCAGCACCAGGTCCCACAGTCCAGAGTCCAGAATCTAGACCAGCATCAGGTCCCAGAGTCCTGAATCTAGACCAGCACCAGGTCCCAGAGTCCTGAATCTAGACCAGGACCAGGTCCCACGACCAGAGTCTTGAATCTAGACCAGCACCAGGTCCCAGAGTCCAGAATCTAGACCAGCATCAGGTCCCACAGTCCAGAGTCCAGAATCTAGACCAGCACCAGGTCCCAAAGGGCAGAGTCCAGAATCTAGACCAGCACCAGGTCCCAGAGTCCTGAATCTAGACCAGCACCAGGTCCCACAGTCCAGAGTCCAGAATCTAGACCAGCATCAGGTCCCAGAGTCCTGAATCTAGACCAGCACCAGGTCCCAGAGTCCTGAATCTAGACCAGGACCAGGTCCCACGACCAGAGTCTTGAATCTAGACCAGCACCAGGTCCCAGAGTCCAGAATCTAGACCAGCATCAGGTCCCAGAGTCCTGAATCTAGACCAGCATCAGGTCCCAGAGTCCAGAATCTAGACCAGCACCAGGTCCCACAGACCAGAGTCCTGAATCTAGACCAGAATCAGGTCCCACGACCAGAGTCCAGAACCTAGACCAGCATCAGGTCCCACAGACCAGAGTCCAGAATCTAGACCAGCATCAGGTCCCACGACCAGAGTCCAGAACCTAGACCAGCATTAGGTCCCAGAGTCCAGAATGTAGACCAGCACCAGGTCCCGGAGTCCTGAATCTAGACCAGCACCAGGTCCCAGAGTCCTGAATCTAGACCTGCACCAGGTCCCAGAGTCCTGAATCTAGACCAGCACCAGGTCCCGGAGTCCTGAACCTAGACCAGCACCAGGTCCCAGAGTCCTGAATCTAGACCTGCACCAGGTCCCAGAGTCCTGAATCTAGACCAGCACCAGGTCCCAGAGTCCTGAATCTAGACCAGCACCAGGTCCCAGAGTCCTGAATCTAGACCAGCATCAGGTCCCACAGGCCAGAGTCCTGAATCTAGACCAGCATCAGGTCCCAGAGTCCAGAATCTAGACCAGGACCAGGTCCCAGAGTCCACAGTCCTGAACCTAGACCAGCACCAGGTCCCAGAGTCCAGAATCTAGACCAGCATCAGGTCCCACAGGCCAGAGTCCAGAATCCAGACCAGCACCAGGTCCCAGAGTCCAGAGTCCTGAATCTAGACCAGCATCAGGTCCCAGAGTCCTGAATCTAGACCAGCATCAGGTCCCACAGGCCAGAGTCCTGAATCTAGACCAGCATCAGGTCCCACAGGCCAGAGTCCTGAATGTAGACCAGCATCAGGTCCCAGAGTCCTGAATCTAGACCAGCATCAGGTTCCACAGACCAGAGTCCTGAATCTAGACCAGCATCAGGTCCCAGAGTCCTGAACCTAGACCAGCATCAGGTCCCAGAGGCCAGAATCTAGACCAGCATCAGGTCCCAGAGTCCAGGGTCCAGGGTCCAGGGTCCAGAGTCCAGGGTCCTGAGTCCAGAGACCGGAGTCCAGGGTCCAGAGTCCAGGGTCCAGAGTCCAGGGTCCAGGGTCCAGGGTCCAGAGTCCAGGGTCCAGAGTCTAGAGTCCAGAGGATCCAGAGTCCAGGTTCCAGGGTCCAGGGTCCAGAGTCCAGGGTCCAGGGTCCAGAGTCCAGGGTCCAGGGTCCAGAGTCCAGGGTCCAGGGTCCAGGGTCCAGGGTCCAGAGTCCAGGGTCCAGGGTCCAGGGTCCAGGGTCCAGAGTCCAGAGTCCAGGGTCCAGAGTCCAGGGTCCAGGGTCCAGGGTCCAGAGTCTAGAGTCCAGAGGATCCAGAGTCCAGGTTCCAGGGTCCAGGGTCCAGAGTCCAGGGTCCAGGGTCCAGAGTCCAGAGTCCTGGGTCCAGGGTCTAGAGTCCAGACTCCAGGGTCCAGAGTCCAGGGTCCAGGGTCCAGAGTCCAGAGTCCAGGGTCCAGGGTCCAGGGTCCAGAGTCCAGGGTCCAGGGTCCAGAGTCCAGGGTCCAGAGTCCAGGGTCCAGGGTCCAGGGTCCAGGGTCCAGAGTCCAGAGTCCAGGGTCCAGAGTCCAGAGTCCAGGGTCCAGGGTCCAGAGTCCAGGGTCCAGAGTCCAGGGTCCAGGGTCCAGGGTCCAGAGTCCAGAGTCCAGGGTCCAGGGTCCAGAGTCCAGAGTCCAGGGTCCAGGGTCCAGGGTCCAGAGTCCAGGGTCCAGAGTCCAGAGTCCAGGATCCAGGGTCCAGAGTCCAGAGTCCAGGGTCCAGAGTCCAGGGTCCAGAGTCCAGGGTCCAGGGTCCAGGGTCCAGAGTCCAGAGTCCAGGGTCCAGAGTCCAGGGTCCAGAGTCCAGGGTCCAGGGTCCAGGGTCCAGAGTCCAGAGTCCAGGGTCCAGGGTCCAGAGTCCAGAGTCCAGGGTCCAGGGTCCAGGGTCCAGGGTCCAGAGTCCAGGGTCCAGGTCCCAGAGTCCAGAATCTAGACCAGGACCAGGTCCCAGAGTCCACAGTCCTGAACCTAGACCAGCACCAGGTCCCAGAGTCCAGAATCTAGACCAGCATCAGGTCCCACAGGCCAGAGTCCAGAATCCAGACCAGCACCAGGTCCCAGAGTCCAGAGTCCTGAATCTAGACCAGCATCAGGTCCCAGAGTCCTGAATCTAGACCAGCATCAGGTCCCACAGGCCAGAGTCCTGAATCTAGACCAGCATCAGGTCCCAGAGGCCAGAATCTAGACCAGCATCAGGTCTCAGAGTCCAGAGTCCAGGGTCCAGGGTCCAGAGTCCAGAGTCCAGAGTCCAGAGTCCAGGGTCCAGAGTCCAGAGTCCAGAGTCCAGAGTCCAGAGTCCAGGGTCTAGAGTCCAGAGTCCAGGGTCCAGAGTCCAGAGTCCAGGGTCCAGGGTCTAGAGTCCAGAGTCCAGAGTCCAGACTCCAGAGTCCAGAGTCCAGAGTCCAGGGTCCAGGGTCCAGGGTCCAGAGTCCAGGGTCCAGAGTCCAGAGTCCAGGGTCCAGGGTCTAGAGTCCAGAGTCCTGAGTCCAGAGTCCAGAGTCCAGGGTCCAGGGTCCAGATTTAGCCGCTGCTGTTTCTCTTAATGAATCATTTATTAGTGACTGACCTCAGGTCAGTGTGGAACTGATCTGAGGTCGTGGTCGTTCTCCTCGCAGCCTCCAGGGGTCAGTATGAGTGTGACACACCTGTGGAGTCAGGAGACGGACAGGTGAGTCACAGTGACTGTGCAGGTACAGGGGGAGGAGCCAGTTAGTTTTATCGTGTGGAAACTTCAGGTGTTTAATGTTACAGTTTTTATTCATTAAAGTTTGAGCAGCTTGTAAAAATGTGAAACATATAAAACTTCAAATCAACAACAACAACGTTTGTTCTTTAAATTCCTCAGTGTTTTTATTTGCAGCTTCATGTGCAGCACAGACGCAGCTCCACTCACATGATGTTGGTGTCAGTTACTTTCATGCTGCTTCATCATTTACTGTTGGAGGAACAAAGAGGAATGTCAGGAACCTGAGTCTCTTTTCTCCTCCTGTTGCATTCTGGGATTGTCCCGGGGTTTAACACCTGGTGACTCCGGTGATGTTCTCAGGTTCTCTGTTGTTCAGACACAACAGTGTTTAAATGAAAGAACCCAGAACATTTAGGACTTTCCCTCAGACTCACTTTATTTTCTTGTTGTGTTCAAATCCAAACTGTTGTTGGAGACGTTACGTCCACCGGTTGGTAACGGAGCTCTGACTGACTCACAGGAGAGGAACAGTGTGAATCTGAATCCAGCTTCTTCCAGTCGCTCTGTGACTCATGTTGAAACTAAGACTTTCTTTCATTAAACATCAGCTTCAGATTCTGTTGAAGGTTTGAATCTTTAGTCAGAGATGATTCAGATTCTTCACATGGAGCTTTTCTCTTTTCGTCAGTGAGCAGCTGCCTCTGACATTTCAGCTCCTGAAGAAGCTGCAGAGTGAGCGCTCCTCTCCGGGGTAAAATCCCTCCGCCACATCAAGTAGTCCCGTCCACAGGGGGAGGTGTCATGGAGGGAGAGAGGCCTCGTCGTCTCCCGCCTTCTGCTCACAGTAACTTCATACCATGTGAATTAGCACACATTAGCTCACAGGGCTAACGTGGCCTGCTCACCTGGATGTGAAGGTGACGTGTGACGGTTCAGTGAAGCCGAGCTGGATGGTTTTAATATTCAGTTCAGTAGAAACTGAGTTCATCAGGTCAGTTTCTATAAGAACTGACCTGAAGTCTGCAGATAACTGTCACACACATCGATGTTCACATGAAGAAGAATGAAAGGACACCTGAGAGACGTTCAGACCCCGCCCCCTCTCTCACCTGCACACAGCTGACCAATCATGAGGGAGGAGGCTGTGATGTCACAGTTACCTGCTGCTTTCAGGTGACGTCTGTTACATCATAAAACACAACAGTGACCGTCCCTTTAACACCTCAACATCTGTCTGTTGTCGTCGTCGTCGTCGTCGTGTCTCAGACTCTGACTGTATCGATACCTCAGTTATGATACAGACTCTGTCAGAGGATCAATATTCTGATCAATAATAAACCTGTCAGTCAGCTGTGGCCCCTCTGACAGACGGACATTGATTCAGACTGATTTGTTATCGTCTCTGATTGGTCGACCTGTGGTCACATGACACAGACTGATGATGTCGACACATGATGAAGGTCAAAGGTCGAGACATGAACTGAACACACACAACAGGAGGCTTTAATGGACAAAGGACGTTTATTGCAGCTGATCACAGACAGAACATCTGGTTTGGTGATTTGTAAGAACAGGTGAGATGAAGAAGATGAAGATGATGAAGATGATTATTATTATTATTATTTACATCAGGATCATAAACAGGTGATTCTCTGATTACAGGAGTGAAGCTGTAAAACCTCCAGCTGAGCAGCTTAAAGCCTGATAGGACACTCTACAGACACACTGATGACATCATCAGCCCCAGCCAATCAGCTGCACTCGTTCCCTTTGATGAGGAAGAAGGTTCCAGCAGCCACACCCAGCAGACCGATGGTCAGACCCAGTCCACAGAAAACTGCAGGTCCAATACCGGGCTGCTGCACCTCCACATCTGGAGACAGAAACACACAGACATTAACTTCAGCTCCACATCTGGAGACAGAAACACACAGACATTAACTTCAGCTCCACATCTGGAGACAGAAACACACAGACATTAACTTCAGCTCCACATCTGGAGACAGAAACACACAGACATTAACTTCAGCTCCACATCTGGAGACATAAACACAAAGACATTAACTTCATCTGCACATCTGGAGACAGAAACACACAGACATTAACTTCAGTTACACATCTGGACACAGAGACAGAAACATTAACTTCAGCTGCACATCTGGAGACAGAAACACAGACACATTAACTCCAGCTCCACATCTGGACACAGAAACATTAACTCCAGCTGCACATCTGGACACAGACACATTAACTTCAGCTCCACATCTGGACAGACACATTAACTTCAGCTGCACATCTGGACACAGAGACACAGAAACATTAACTTCAGCCCCACATCTGGACACAGAGACATTAACTTCAGCTCCACATCTGGACACAGAGACATAGACATTAACTTCAGCTGCACATCTGGAGACAGAGACATTAACTTCAGCTCCACATCTGGACACAGAGACATAGACATTAACTTCAGCTGCACATCTGGAGACAGAGACATTAACTCCAGCTCCACATCTGGACACAGAGACAGAAACATTAACTTCAGCTGCACATCTGGACACAGAAACATTAACTTCAGCTGCACATCTGGACACAGACACAGACATTTACTTCAGCTCCACATCTGGAGACAGAGACTTTAACTCCAGCTCCACATCTGGACACAGACACATTAACTTCAGCTCCACATCTGGACACAGAGACAGAAACATTAACTTCAGCTCCACATCTGGAGACAGACACACGCATACATTAACATCACCTTCACATCTGGAGACAGAAACACACAGACATTAACGTCACCTTCACATCTGGGGACAGAAACACACAGACATTAACTTCAGCTGCACATCTGGAGACAGAAACACAGACATAATTAACTTCAGCTGCACATCTGGAGACAGAAACACAGACATTAACTTCAGCTGCACATCTGGAGACAGAAACACAGACATAATTAACTTCAGCTGCACATCTGGAGACAGAAACACAGACATTAACTTCAGCTGCACATCTGGAGACAGAAACATCGATATTAACTTCAGCTCCACATCTGGACACAGAAACACACAGACATTAACTTCAGCTGCACATCTGGAGACAGAAACACAGAGACATTAACTTCACCTCCACATCTGGAGACAGAAACACAGACATTAACTTCAGCTGCACATCTGGAGACAGAAACATCGATATTAACTTCAGCTCCACATCTGGACACAGAAACACACAGACATTAACTTCAGCTGCACATCTGGAGACAGAAACACACAGACATTAACTTCACCTCCACATCTGGAGACAGAAACACAAACATCAACTTCAGCTGCACATCTGGAGACAGAAACACAGACATTAACTTCAGCTCCACATCTGGAGACAGAGACACAGACATTAACTCCAGTTCCACATCTGGAGACAAAAACAAAGACATTAACTTCAGCTCCACATCTGGACACAGAGACACAGATATTAACTTCAGCTCCACATCTGGACACAGAGACACAGACATTAACTTCAGCTCCACATCTGGACATAGAAACACAAAGACATTAACTTCAGCTCCACATCTGGAAACAGAGACACAGACATTAACTCCAGCTCCACATCTGGAGACAAAAACAAAGACATTAACTTCAGCTCCACATCTGGACACAGAGACACAGACATTAACTCCAACTCCACATCTGGAGACAAAAACAAAGACATTAACTTCAGCTGCACATCTGGACACAGAGACACAGAAACATTAACTTCAGCCCCACATCTGGACACAGAGACATTAACTTCAGCTGCACATCTGGACACAGAGACACAGAAACATTAACTTCAGTCCCACATCTGGACACAGAGACATTAACTTCAGCTCCACATCTGGACACAGAGACATAGACATTAACTTCAGCTGCACATCTGGAGACAGAGACATTAACTTCAGCTCCACATCTGGACACAGAGACACAGAGACATTAACTTCAGCTCCACATCTGGACACAGAGACACAGAAACATTAACTTCAGCTGCACATCTGGAGACAGAGACATTAACTTCAGCTCCACATCTGGACACAGAGACAGACACATTAATTTCAGCTGCACATCTGGACACAGACACAGAACGTCAGTCCCTCGTCTCACCCCAGATTCTGGTCAGTGGTTGGTTGAGAGCTGGATGAGTCACCGTGCAGCTGTACATGTCTCCCAGCTGTGGGGTGAAGTCCAGTCTGGACATCTGGGTGAAGGAACCGTCTTTGTTGGGATAGGGAACGTTGAGACTCGCTCCTTCAGTCACGTTCTCTCCGTTCTTGGTCCAGTGGACTTGGACAGGAGCAGGGTAGAACCCGGTCACATGACAGATCAGAGTGTTCTTCTCTCCGAGCTCCACTCTGTCTCTGGTGTAGATCATGGGACTGGAGGGAGGATCTGAGGAGGAACACGTCTTATTAAACTGGATCACATCATGTTCTGAGAAACATCTGCAGGTTGTTGTGTCACACTCTGTCGTCATGGACGCGGAGCAACGAGGAGAAGGAGGGAGTTACGTCACTGATTCATTCAGCAGAGTATTGATTACTGAGTTAATGAGTTAATGATGGAGGACCAATCAGACTGGAGCTGAACCAGATCACATGTCTGAACTCTGCACAAGCTGCTGCCACAACGTCAACACTGTAACTACGTCATGTGACTGATGACAGCGCTGATGATGCTGCGCAGAGATCTGTTACAGGTGATTTCATCCGCAGGGGTCAGAGGTCAGAGTCTTCCAGTGACCCCCCCCCCACTCTAACTCTAACCAGGACCGTTTGGGTCAGAGGTCAGAGGGAAGGAGGTGACTAGGTTCAGCCCTCAGCTCCTCACCTTGATATGACTGGAGACACACACACACACACACACACACACTCACACTCCAACATACAGACAGACAAACACACACAGAAACAAACACACACACAGACACACACACACACACAGAAACACACACAGACACACAGACACACACACACACACACAGACACACACACACACACACACAGACACACACACACACACAGAAACACACACACACACACACAGACACACACACACACACAGACACACACACACACACACACAGACACACACACACACAGACACACACACACACAGACACACACACACACACACACACACACAGTGTGATGAGGTCGTCTCTCACATTAAAACATAATTAATTATTTCTTCATATTAACGAGCTCATTAAATATAAATCTGTGTTTCTGTTTGTGGAGGAGAAAAGTTACAGAGGTTTTAAATGTGATTTCTCTTTTACCTTTGTTCAGAGGGATTTCCTTCATAACACCACTTATGATCTTCAGGTTTGATCTGCAGGTCTGTTGATTGGCCTCAGCTTGTTGATAAGTTCCCTCTCTGTAGCTGGTATGATCTATGAAACTGGGCTGAGGCTCCACTCCTCTCTTATTGACGAAGTCTGCGAACCACTTCTCTTCTCCATCCAGAGCATACATGTCCTCTCCATCAGAGGCTGAACATCCAGAGATATAAAGGTCCACATGGAGACCTGAAGAGACAAGACCTGGTTAACTGTCTGTGGTTAGTTAACTAGTCAGTAACTGACTGTCTGTAGCTGGTTAACTACTGACTGACTGTAGCTGGTTAACTAGTCAGTAACTGACTGACTGTAGCTGGTTAACTAGTCAGTAACTGACTGTCTGTAGCTGGTTAACTAGTCAGTAACCTCCTGTCTGTAGCTGTTGAACTAGTCAGTAACCTCCTGTCTGTAGCTGGTTAACTAGTCAGTAACCTCCTGTCTGTAGCTGGTTAACTAGTCAGTAACTTACTGTCTGTAGCTGGTTAACTAGTCAGTAACACACTGTCTGTAGCTGGTTAATTAGTCAGTAACCTCCTGTCTGTAGCTGTTGAACTAGTCAGTAACCTCCTGTCTGTAGCTGGTTAACTAGTCAGTAACTCACTGTCAGCAGAGACGCAGGCGACACAGGAGAGGAAGAGCAGCAGCTCCTTCATCATCATCTTCATCAGCAGGTGAAACTGAGTGTCTGTGGATCTGAGAGACGACTGACACCAACTGACACAAAGTCCAGCAGCAGCTCAGCTCTTACTCACACAGCAGCCAATCACAGAGCAGAGATCACATGATGTCACCAGTGTCCGGGTAGACACAGGCAGCAGCTGCTGGCACACTCACAGCTGGAGCCTCCATCAATAATCAATACTCTAATTTAATATGGAACTTTATTTTGTAATCATGAGAGTTTTTCAGAATAAAAGACAGGATTTAAATCAAGCTGCTGGAAACTTTTATTCTGAAACTTTTAGCAAAAGAAGAAAATCTTCAATGTTGACGTCACTCTTCTATTTAATTTAAACATTATAAAACTTTATTTTTACTCTCAACATTTACAGACGCTGCTGCTTCACTTCCTGTCTGAGCTCTCAGCTGATCTCTTCTCCACGGGAGCAACAGAGGACGAGCGAGAGGGAGAGGGAGAGAGAGAGAGAGAGACAGAGAGAGAGGGATTTTATTTGCCACATTTATTTGCTCAATAACAAAATAAATAAAATAAATGAACTAAATGAAACTCATTTCAACATGTGACCAAAAACCAGCTCATCGTTCTCCACAGAACACAGCTCTTGTTTGAGGCTCCATGTCTTCTTGAACTCTTCTACATTATTCACCAACTTAAAGAAGCTGAAATCAGTTTTCAGTCTCGCCTTTAACATCAACTTATAAATAACTGCTGCATCAACATCTGCCGAGTCTTCCAGCTTATTTTTCCTGCTCAGGTAAATCGCCATTTTAGCCTGACCCAACGAAAAGTTCAACAATTTACATTTGATTTTTCCTTCCTGTTGTACCTGAAGCCCAGGATGAACATCTGTTGTGAGAAAAACTCGTCAAACAAACCAAACATCTGGAACAAAAACTGAAACAGAGACAAGAGTCGACCACACTCCAGAAAACAATGAAAAACTGTCTCTCTCTGTGCACAGAAGGGACAGGTGTCAGCAACATCTGGATTAATGACAGCAACAGCACCGTGCAGAACCCTCCACTGTAAATCACCCCCCCTCTTTGTTAATGGTGGTTTGTACAGAGCTCCACTCAGGTGTCTGAGCCTCTGTCAAGGCCAGGTGAGTCCTCCAGGGAGTGTCCACTCCACCTTTCAGCTTGTTCTGCTTTAAAACTTTTACTAGTAGGTAGTACATTGTTTTACTCACCATGCTGCTCAGTTTATAATCAGCAACATTCAGCTTCAACAACAAACCATCACAAGTAAAAACAGGAACAATGTTCACATCTGGCAGAGGATCAGTAACATCTGGCTGAATCAGTTCAGAGGGAGTCAGCTGCTGTTTCCAGCCTCTCAGGAGGAGACTGATCACCCTGACTGACCTGATCCCCAAACGTGAGGCCAGACCTGCGGCGTTGTCCAGGCGTGGGCCACACCTCCACCACACGGCCCAGCGTGAGGATCTGGGCCTCACACAGGTTCTGAAGCAGGCTCGGCCCAGCTTCACACCGGAGACGAGTCCCGTGAACCACTGGCTCTTTAAGAAGCCAGAACAAAGAGACACCGGCCTTTGGTCTCTCCTTACGGAACAATCCCCAGACTCTGAAAAGTCCTTTATAAAAACATGGAAGGTTTTCCAACTTACATCCATTAAGATCCATTAAAAACAGCGACTCAGCCGGACCCAGCCCACCACACCGCTCCAGTATGGCTCCAGCTACAGGTCTCCAAAGCAGGTCAGCGGGTCCAGTCAGGAACCTCTGGATGAACTGGAGCCTGAAAGCAGACCGGACCGGACCGGACCGGACCGGACCCTGTCCCCCTTCCTCCTTGGGCAGAAAGAGGACACTCTGTGGGACCCAGTGCTTTCCCCTCCTGTGAAGTTCAACAACCAGCTGCAACCTGGTTTGATCCAAAGCAGCTGGAGGAAGAACATTGATTGAATATTGATTGAAGAACATTGATCGAATATTGATTGAAGAACATTGATCGGTCAGGGAGCGTCTACAAAGTGACACTGAACACAGATATATTAGTGTCATGAAATCCTGTCACACATCAATGATTCTACTTCAACACTTAATGAGGAGAAAAGTGCTTTTTCCTAATTATAATAATTATAATAATTATAATAATTATAATTCTACTAACACAAGGAGACCTTCAGGTTGAGACTGATTTTATTTCCAGGTTCCTGAGTTATTGAACTGAGGAGTTTGAATCTTTACGACTTCCTCACAGGTGAATCTGGTGATAACATCTCGTTACCTCGAGATAACGAGCTTTATTTTCCTGAGATAACGAGATGAGAGGATATTTGAGTTTGGCCTTTCTCAGCTTCCGTACAGACGAGTGGAGATGACGAGTCGGCAGTTTGTTTCCTGACATCCTGATGGTGTAACATGTGACGACTCAGCAGTTTGAACCTCCGTCTGTCAGAACAGCTGCTGACATCAGCAATGGAAGGGTCCAATCAGCATTTAGACCCGGGTCACATGACTCTCACACACTTTCTTTCTGTCCCCACAACAGGAGTAAAACCTGGTGAACATGTCACACGCTGCAGGGGTTTATGGGTCATGAAGAATGAAGAATGATTCAGTCAGTCAGAGAGAGCAGCAGCGACCAGGTGCAGGTCTAACAGGTGATATTACCTGTGACAGGTGTATTGCACTGAAACAACCAATCAGTGAGCTGCTCTGAGTGACGGCGCTGAGCCACTGAAGCTCTGTGTGAGTGAAGGTCTCACTTCCTGTTTCCATGTTCCTCTCACTCATCAAACATCCAGCAACAAGTGGAAACCAGTTCACAGTGAGAGATGAACTGGGACAGTTCCTCACCACCTTAACCAGTCTGACCACACGATGCCTTCAGGTGTCTCTGTTAAAGCAGGACTTCACCACCTTCACCTCTGACACTGAGCAGCAGCTCTAACGCTGCCAATAAGAGGACAGTGAGTTTTCCTGAAGCACCCGAACGCAGCGTCTGTGGAAAGTCCCGACTCTTTACTTTCACTTCAACATCAGCAGCCAATCAGAAACAGAGCTGCTGATGAGTCATCAGTTACCAGGAGCAGCAGTTTGTGTGAAACAGCAGAGAGAGAGAAACTCTGAGGGAACAACAGTTTGAAAGTTCATCCACAACAAACATGAAGAAGAAGAAGATGAAGGAGAAGAAGAAGAGGAGGTCAGCTGTCTTTAATCAGTGTGACTCTTTATATTTTAACAGGTTCCTCTGACTCTAATCTGACTGATTAAAGACAGCTGACCTCCTCCTCTTCTTCCTCTTCTTCTTCTTCTACTTCTTTTCTTCTTCTCCCCCACCTGTGGGGCATGAAGACGTAACAGGTGGGGCATGAAGGAGGGTGAAATGTTGTGACAGGAATCTTTTTCACGGCGGGACAGTGAAGAAATCTTTCACAGTAGCGATGATGTTCGTTCAGAGACGTCCGTGAAACGGACAGATATTTAACAGAGACGAAAAGACAAACTGCCGACGCTCCGAGACGATCGAGACGCAGTGTTCAGCTGACGGCGATCAACAACCAAGATACAAAGAAAGTAGGACTCAGCCTGTCTGGCTCTTGGCAGCTGAGGAGAGACCAGCTCGTATCTCAGTCTGACACCATCAGTCAGACACAATCAGCCACTGGAGCTTTGAGAGAGAAAACTTGCTGAATATCGTCAGGAACGACGTTTTACAAAAGCTGCTTCAGCGAACAACAAGCGTTATGGCGTCACGGCCCAGTACAAGAAACCACACGATACCAGAGGATCTCATTCTCCCCACAGCGTTAGATCAACTGAGAACCGCCTCAAGACTGCAGGTCTTCCCTGTCCAATAAGGCCCAGTATAAGGCCCAGTCCAGACCTGTTCAGACCTGTTCAGACCTGTTCAGACCAGTTCAGACCTGTTCAGACCAGTCCAGTTCTTTCAGACCAGTCCAGACCTGTTCAGACCTGTTCAGACCTGTTCAGACCAGTCCAGTTCTTTCAGACCAGTCCAGACCTGTTCAGACCTGTTCAGACCAGTTCAGACCTGTTCAGACCAGTTCAGACAAGTTCAGACCATTTATCTACTATTTTGCTGAGACACTGCACTGTTTTATGAACCTATAGACTTTGGTGAAAGTCAAAGCACCAAAACAATTGGTAAAGGTTTGTTTTCACAAGATATTTGAAGAATTTCAAAAGTCAGGCTTCAATTTTTCAGCATTTGGACCAAATGATGTCTTTGCTCTACGTGAAGAGGTGCGTCATTAAGAAAGAGCTGAGACTGATCTGAGAACTGTGATGTAAACACTTGAGTATTATGTTATCTTTAAGTATCCTTGCAGAATCCTTGGGCGCCGGCTCTAATCAAGCGGGTCTCGCCAGATGTGCAATGGACCCCCAGAGAAACGTTAGCACCACAGCAGCTCAGCCCTGAACTAAACCAGGTTCGGACCGCTGTTGTTCACGCGGCTGTTTTCTGCGATGGGAGCGAAACATTCAGCGGTGATGTTCCTCAGAGGAGCGGTGCCTCTCGTCCTCACGGCTCTTTGACCTCAGAGAGGAAGTTCAGGTGTTTTTATTTGAGGAGATGATGCATGAACTTGCAAACACGTTTAGTGATGAGCTGGTTCTGATGAAACCGGCCTTCCTCTGAATGAAGCTGAATGAATTAATTAATTACTGCATTCACCTGAAAGCTCGGGACGTGGGGCTGACGACTTGATCAAGAAATACTGATTCCTTCCTGATTCCTGCTGGAGCCACGTCTCTTCCCTGAAAGGACTCTTTCACAGAGCGTCCCAAACAACAGGAGAGAGGCAGCATCGACCTGCGACCCGTTTAACAAGAGAGACGCAGCATCGACCTGCGACCCGTTTAACAACAGGAGAGACGCAGCATCGACCTGCGACCCGTTTAACAACAGGAGAGACGCAGCATCGACCTGCGACCCGTTTAACAAGAGAGACGCAGCATCAACCTGCGACCCGTTTAACAGGAGAGACGCAGCATCGACCTGCGACTCGTTTAACAGGAGAGACGCAGCATCAACCTGCGACCCGTTTAACAACAGGAGAGACGCAGCATCAACCTGCGACCCGTTTAACAGGAGAGACGCAGCATCAACCTGCGACCCGTTTAACAACAGGAGAGACGCAGCATCAACCTGCGACCCGTTTAACAACAGGAGAGACGCAGCATCAACCTGCGACCCGTTTAACAGGAGAGACGCAGCATCAACCTGCGACCCGTTTAACAACAGGAGAGACGCAGCATCAACCTGCGACCCGTTTAACAACAGGAGAGACGCAGCATCGACCTAAGACCCGTTTAACAGGAGAGACGCAGCATCGACCTGCGACCCGTTTAACAGGAGAGACGCAGCATCAACCTGCGACCCGTTTAACAACAGGAGAGACGCAGCATCAACCTGCGACCCGTTTAACAACAGCAGAGACGCAGCATCGACCTGCGACCCGTTTAACAACAGGAGAGACGCTGCATCGACCTGCGACCCGTTTAACAGGAGAGACGCAGCATCGACCTGCGACCCGTTTAACAACAGCAGAGACGCAGCATCGACCTGCGACCCGTTTAACAGGAGAGACGCAGCATCGACCTGCGACCCGTTTAACAACAGCAGAGACGCAGCATCGACCTGTGACCCGTTTAACAACAGGAGAGACGCAGCATCGACCTGCGACCCGTTTAACAGGAGAGACGCAGCATCGACCTGCGACGCGTTTAACAGCAGAGACGCAGCATCGACCTGCGACCCGTTTAACAGCAGAGACGCAGCATCGACCTGCGACGCGTTTAAAGACGTGCGGTGCACAACAGGCGGACTGCAGCCACTAAAGATAATGATAAGACCCAGGTTCTGACAAAGTGACTTGCCCAGTATCTGCATCTGTTCTTTTTTATTAGACGGATCTTTATTATGTTTGTAACAAAGTGCAGATTTAATTTCTTTCTTCTCTTTTGTTGACGAAGTGAAGACTGATGGAGGAATGTTGTGATGTCACAAAAAGTTTTTATTGCGCTTTAGAATTTACTGACAGAAATGTGATGGTTGATCACGTGTTTCTTCTTTCAATACACAAGTTAAACTCAGTTTGTTGTCATGGTGTTGGGGTGGGGGCGGGGCATGACAGAAGCTTGAGAACCACTGCTCTAACTGTATAAACAGACGTCATGACAACAGTCAGGACTCTGATCTGTGATCAGCTGTTTGTTTCCCATCAGCCACCTGAACACAGCGTCTCTGGAAACTCCCGACTCTCCGCTGTCATTTGTTTCCTCAGCAGCCAATCAGAGCGGGAGCTGCTGACGTGTCATCAGTCACCGAGCAGAGCTTGTTGTTGGTGAGCAGCAGCTGAGAGGAGGAGCTCAGACGCCCCCTGCTGGATCATCTTCATCATCCTCCTCATCCTCATCCTCGAACTGCTTGTGTCAGAGTGGACAGTAACTGAGTACTTTTACTGCAGTGTATTTCACTTCAGTACTTTTACTGCAGTACTTTTGCTTCAGTGTATTTCACTTCAGTGCATTTCACTTCAGTACTTTTACTTCAGTGTATTTCACTTCAGTACTTTTACTGCAGTGTATTTTACTTCAGTGTATTTCACTTCAGTACTTTTACTGCAGTGTATTTTACTTCAGTGTATTTCACTTCAGTACTTTTACTTCAGTGTTTTTTACTTCAGTGTATTTCACTTCAGTACTTTTACTGCAGTGTATTTTACTTCAGTGTATTTCACTTCAGTACTTTTACTGCAGTGTATTTTACTTCAGTGTATTTCACTTCAGTACTTTTACTTCAGTGTTTTTACTTCAGTGTATTTTACTGCAGTACTTTTACGTCAGTGTATTTGTCAGTACTGACACTTATTGACAAACGTTGTTTTGACTCCACTACATTTCTTTGAAGGACTCTTACTTTGAAGCAGCTTTTAGTCGAAGGAATGACTTTTATTTTGAAAATGTGACAGATCATAAACCAATCACAGCCGACTCCTCTTCTGTCTGTGCAGCTGTTTTTGTTTTAAGGTAACCTTAGTTCAGACTTTAAAACCTCAACTTAAGGTGTGCAGCTGGTCCCAGGTGTGCAGCTGGTCCCAGGTGTGGACCAGGTCCAGGTCTCACCTGGAGCGGGTTCTCCTCCAACATGGTTCATGGTCATGTGATCAGGCAGCAGCAGTTTAACCTGATCTGTGATCAGCTGTTTGTTTCCCATCAGCCACCTGAACACAGCGTCTCTGGAAACTCCCGACTCTCCACTGTCATATAAATGTTTCCTCAGCAGCCAATCAGAGCGTGAGCTGCTGACGTGTCATCAGTCACCGAGCAGAGCTTGTTATTGGTGAGCAGCAGCAGAGAGGAGGAGCTCAGACGCCCCCTGCTGGATCATCTTCATCCTCATCCTCATCATTGAACAGTGAGACTGCTCGTCACCTGCAGCAGGATGTAGGAACAGAAAGGTGACTCCGCCCCCTTGTGGCCGGCTGTGATCATGTTTAACTGGATTCTTGTTTTTACAGATTCAGACTCAAAGTATCAAAAACCTGTTTCATCAGTTTTAACGAGACGATCTTCAGACACGAACAAACCGTCACGTCCTGGTCAGACTTTCTTCATGGAGGCGCAGTGATCTGATCCCGCTCTCTCTCTCTCTCTCTCTGGTTCATCGTCACGTCGCTCCACCTGTTTATTAACCATGGAAATTCTCTGAAGGAGTCTCTGCCTGACACCAGGTGTAACTCGTCAGGCTGCTCCATGAAACACAAACACTGATCCACCACACAGCGAAGGAGGCGGCAACTTCTCAGTCCGTTATCCATCACTTCAGCTGCTCCAAGTCTTTTCCCTCGTCGGGCTGGACGTGATGTCACTGCCTCACGTTTCAGGTGTGTTTGACTCACCTGTGCGTCACAGCTGCTCATGAGTCGAGATATTTCACTTTAGTATCTGGCGCTCAGAAACACTGAGGGACACTGAACGCGTCCAGAGTCTCAGGTTAAAGATCAGGTGAGCTCGTGATCAGTTCTGTTGTTCAGAGCTGAGAATCACAACTTCATCATCATCATCATCACCTTCACTATCCCCCCGACAGACGAAACAAACGCACCCCGCTCTCACAGTAACATTATTTATTAAAATCTCAGAATTCACTCAGTCATTAACAAATAATTTAATGCAGTTTGTACAAAGCCAGAGACTTGATTCCTCGTATGGACAGGCACGCAGAGAGAAACTACAGGCAGCGTCAGGTGGAAACCTCGTTCCTCCGACAGACTCAACCATCAAAACACTTTCATTTTTAAATAAGCAGCCAGAGACTGAGAGGAGGCGGCGCCCGACTCCGCCGCCACGGAAAACACTCAAGGTCCGGATGGAGACGAAGAACCGAAGAAAATCTAATGAAATGAGCAAAGTGAATCTTTCAAAACTAAACAACAAGAATAAAACATGAAATATAAAAGACCTTTAGTGTTTCCCCAGTAACAGTTAAAATATCTAAAAGTGGAGTTTCACCTCCGTTTTCACTTTTACCAAACTTTCCTTTTACAGGTTCATGCTCCACGTCTGCTGTGGATCCTGTTCTCCATCACTCACTGTTCAATCTGAGCCATCCGATTGGCCGACAACAGCTGATGACCGCTGTTGTGATTCGTTTACATGTGGGCTGCTGGTTGCTACGGTAACCCCAGCATCACCCAGACAGGTTCTGACTCTCCGCTGGTCGGGAACTTTGGAGAAAAAGTTACAGATCACATGATCCAACAGGACGCTGTGGATTACAGTCGCAGCGGTAACCAGGAAGTGAGCGCCCCCTGCTGGACACACAGACATGGAGTGTGTTCTGCACAGATTCAGGTAGTGTTAGAAAATAAGGCAGCACGGTGACGACTTACGAGACTCTTATTTTGAAATACGTGTGACCGATGCCTGAAATGTCTCTTGTTTTTACGTCTTTACTCGTCTGAAGTTATGAATGAAACAAAGACTAAATAAAGTGACTGTCAACAAGGATGCGTTCAGGATCCTCTGTCAGAGTCACACCTGGTACAGGACACACCTGATCACAGCTCGTTATAATGAGTGGCAGGTGAAGGCGCGTCACAGGTGAGATGGATCATCCAACCAGAAACAACAAACAACAAAAACTATTTCTGAGACGATGCATTCAAGGTCATCACGTCTATTCCTCCGTCCGGTCTGTCTTCATCTGTGACGATGAGGTGGAGTGATGCACACGCACACACACACACACACACACACACACACACACACACACACACACACACAGAGTTCAGGGGTCGACAAAGGACACCATGATGTATCTGGTCCCTCTGGTGGTGGGCAGACCCTCGTGGTAGTGGGTCAGCCGGCCGGGGTGCATGAAGGACCAGCCTTTCCTGGGAGACTCCACCTTGCAGTCGTAGCGCAGGAACCTGCAGCCTCCGCCCTGACACAGGTACAGACACAGGTACGGACACAGACAGGTAAACTAACTGCGACAGGTGTTTCCAGCTGTTTCCAGCTCAGCAGATGTGCGTGTGTGTGTGTACCTCGTAGTCGATGCCCTTCCTGTTCAGGGCGATGTTGATGGTGAAGGTGGAGGAGTCGTGATGCGGCCGCAGAGATGGCTGCTCGTCAGGACGGTAACGCACCACAAAGTTCATGATGGCCTGGGCCTGGACACACACACACACACACACACACACACACACACACACACACAGAGACACACCCACACACACACACACACACACAGACACACACACACACACACACACACACAGACACACAGAGACACACACACACACACACACACACACACACACACAGAGAGACACACACACACACACACACACACACACACACACACACACACACAGACTTACAGTGAGAGTGTGTCATAAATACACAGTGGGCTCCAAAGTGTGAGACCACCTTCCTATTCAAGTGGAGGGGAATGTGCATGTGGGGCGAGTGCACACCTGGTGCACCTGTGGCCTCTTACCTTGGGGTAATATCCAGGATACAGTTTCTCAGTGACGGGGACGATGAACTCTTTCAGGAACTTGAGCCACTCCTTCTCAAAGCCGATCTGGTTCATGTGGATGTCCACAGTCGGGACGTTTTCATAACCACCGGCCAGACGCTCGTCCTGAACACACACACACAGAGACACACACACACACACACACACACAGAGACACACACACACACACACACACACACACACACACACAACACACACACACACACACACACAAACACAGAGACACACACACACACACACACACACACACACACACACACAGAGACACACACACACACACACACACACAGACACACACACACACACACACACACACACACACACAGAGACACACACACACACAGACACACACAGACACACACACACACACACAGACACACACACACACACACACACACACACACACAGAGACACACACACACACACACACACACACACACACACACAGAGACACACACACACACACACACACACAGAGACACACACACACACACACACACACACACACACACACACACACACACAGAACACACACACACACACACACACACAGACACACACACACACACACACACACACACACACACAGACACACACACACACACACACAGAGACACACACACACACACAGAGACACACACACACACACACACACACACACACACACACACACACACACACACACACACACCCAGACACACACACACACACACACACACACACACACACACACAGAGACACACACACACACAGAGACACACACACACACACACACACACACAGAGACACACACACACACAGAGACACACACACACACACACACACAGAGACACACACACACACACACACACACACACACACACACACAGACACACACACACACACACACACACACAGACACACACACACACACACACACACACACACACACAGACACACAGAGACACACAGACACACACACAGACACACACCACACACACACACACAGAGACACACACACACACACACACACACACAGAGGGGAACAGGGGAACAGATGAACAGGGGAACAGGTGAACAGGTGAACAGGTGAACAGGGGAACAGGGGAACAGATGAACAGGGGAACAGGGGAACAGGTGAACAGGGGAACAGGTGAACAGGGGAACAGGTGAACAGGGGAACAGGTGAACAGGTGAACAGGTGAACAGGGGAACAGGGGAACAGATGAACAGGTGAACAGGTGAACAGGGGAACAGGTGAACAGGGGAACAGGGGAACAGGTGAACAGGTGAACAGGGGAACAGGTGAACAGGTGAACAGGGGAACAGGGGAACAGGGGAACAAGGGAACAGATGAACAGGGGAACAGGGGAACAGGGGAACAGATGAACAGGTGAACAGGGGAACAGATGAACAGGTGAAAAGGGGAACAGGGGAACAGGGGAACAGGTGAACAGGGGAACAGATGAACAGATGAACAGGTGAACAGGGGAACAGATGAACAGGTGAACAGGTGAACAGGGGAACAGGGGAACAGATGAACAGGTGAACAGGTGAACAGGGGAACAGATGAACAGGGGAACAGGGGAACAGATGAACAGGGGAACAGGGGAACAGGTGAACAGGGGAACAGATGAACAGGGGAACAGATGAACAGGGGAACAGATGAACAGGTGAACAGGGGAACAGATGAACAGGTGAACAGGGGAACAGGTGAACAGGTGAACAGGGGAACAGGGGAACAGGTGAACAGGGGAACAGGTGAACAGGTGAACAGATGAACAGGTGAACAGGGGAACAGATGAACAGGTGAACAGGGGAACAGGGGAACAGATGAACAGGTGAACAGGTGAACAGGGGAACAGATGAACAGGGGAACAGGGGAACAGATGAACAGGGGAACAGGGGAACAGGTGAACAGGGGAACAGATGAACAGGGGAACAGGGGAACAGATGAACAGGGGAACAGGGGAACAGATGAACAGGTGAACAGGGGAACAGATGAACAGGTGAACAGGGGAACAGGTGAACAGGTGAACAGGGGAACAGGGGAACAGGTGAACAGGTGAACAGGGGAACAGGGGAACAGATGAACAGGGGAACAGATGAACAGGGGAACAGGGGAACAGGGGAACAGGGGAACAGATGAACAGTGAACAGGGGAACAGATGAACAGTGAACAGGTGAACAGGGGAACAGATGAACAGGGGAACAGGGGAACAGGTGAACAGGGGAACAGGGGAACAGATGAACAGGTGAACAGGTGAACAGGGGAACAGATGAACAGGGGAACAGGGGAACAGGGGAACAGGGGAACAGGTGAACAGGGGAACAGGGGAACAGATGAACAGGGGAACAGATGAACAGGGGAACAGGGGAACAGATGAACAGGTGAACAGGGGAACAGATGAACAGGTGAACAGGGGAACAGATGAACAGGGGAACAGGGGAACAGATGAACAGGGGAACAGATGAACAGGGGAACAGGGGAACAGGGGAACAGGGGAACAGGTGAACAGGGGAACAGGTGAACAGGTGAACAGGGGAACAGGGGAACAGGGGAACAGGGGAACAGATGAACAGGGGAACAAGGGAACAGATGAACAGGGGAACAGGTGAACAGGGGAACAGGGGAACAGGTGAACAGGGGAACAGGTGAACAGGGGAACAGGTGAACAGGGGAACAGGTGAACAGGTGAACAGATGAACAGGGGAACAGGTTACCTTGTGTGATCCTCCAGACCATTCCCCGTTGTCCTCCATGGTCTCCACCATGTGATCACACATCTTCTCTGAGAAAGCTGGAAACCAGTAAACATCTGGACAGGGCTGGGAGACACACATCATTAATGAGCTGTCAGGTAAAACAGGGAGGATTGTGGGATTTATCGGGGGTGTTTTGTCACCTGCTCCACGAAGCTCTTGTCATCTTCAAAGATTCTGGAGTAGTTCTCGTGGATGTACTTCTCCTTCCAGTCCTGTGAACAGAGACACACTCAGCCTGCGCTCTGGATCTCTTCCTCACCTGCTCATGTCAGTAACGCTCAGGTGTGTCGCCTCACCACAGGGTTGTCGAAGATCTGCCACATGTCCGGGTGCAGCCTGGACGTGTTGAAGCTGGTCGACGCCACCAGGCGACCAAACTCATCGCGGTTTGACACGAACATGAAGACACCCTGCACACACACACTGTTCATCACTTCCACTGTCCCAGGGTTTATTTCCTCAGGACAAACAAACTTGACTGATAAAATAAACAAATACAGTCACAGCCGTCAGAGATCAGAGGAGCTGTTGTCCCGCCTCCACGTTCTGTCACTCAAACTCCCAATAACTGCAGCTGATCACCTGTGATCACTTCCTGTCAGAGTAACACGATGTTCATCACTGCAGCACTGTGATACTGAAGGACACGTAAACACAGCAGGGTTCTCCCTGAGGTTCTCCCTGAGGTTCTGCCTGAGGTTCTCCCTGAGGTTCTCCCTGAGGTTCTCACTGAGGTTCTCCCTGAGGTTCTGAATGACGTTCTGGAGCTTTATTGTGGAGGGACGTCAGAGAGCTCCTCAGGAAGTGCAGTCACACTGACTCAGATCATGTTAGTCTGTGATGTGCCTGTGGAGGCTTTTTATCACGACACCCTCCTTTCTCCTGTCCCCGTTTCTACGAGACCTCGTTTATTCTGAATATGATAAATGTTATATAAGATATATAATATATCTGAAATATTAAAAGGCTGAACAAAAAGCCACCTGTACATTATTATCACTAACAAGAACCATGTGAGCAGGTGTTCAGCGAGTTACCTGGTCTCTGATGCTCCTGCAGAACACCATGTCGGGGTCCGTCCCCTCGTCCACGTACAGGCTCACCTGGGACAGTTTGGACCGCAGCATGCTGCCTTTGATCAGGTAGGCCTGAGTGATGTACGGCACGTTCCACAGACCGCTACACACACACACACACACACACACACACACACACACACACACACACACACACACACACAGTTACAGACTAAACGAGGGGAAGAATCCTCTCACTGCAGTGACACAGTCAGCTTTAAAAGCACATTACAGCCTTTTAAACGACACGATTCACCACAAACAACCACAGCGAGCCTTTCCTCTGCTCAGCTTCTTATGTGCTCTGAAGGAGCAGCAGCATCAGAGACGGTTCCCTTCACAAGCTGCTCAGAGCTGTGGTCTGGTCTGCTGATGGTTGTTGAGAACAGACGTTTCACCTGCGTAAAATAATACCACTTGTGTGAGTGTGTGTGTGTGTGTGTGTGTGTGCATGCGCTCACATCCTCTTGCCCTGGACGATCTCGATGTAGTCTTCAGATCTGGAGTAGTATCCTTCAGGACTCAGGGCGCCCCAGAAGTTACTCCACAGCTTCCCGTGTTTGGACAACATGGGAGCGATGACAGACCTGAGAGAGAGGCGGAGAGAGGAACTGAGAAACACCAGGCATCACCAACACATTCATTTCCACCCATCCAGCCGAAATATTCAAACTGGTTTCACTGAAACACTGTAAGGAGACTAGTGTGGACTTGTTAGGGTGTAGGGTATATTTAAGGGGACTAGTGTGGACTTGTTAGGGTGTAGGGTATATTTAAGGGGACTAGTGTGGACTTGTTAGGATGTAGGGTATATTTAAGGGGACTAGTGTGGACTTGTTAGGGTGTAGGGTGTATTTAAGGGGACTAGTGTGGACTTGTTAGGGTGTAGGGTATATTTAAGGGGACTAGTGTGGACTTGTTAGGGTTAGGAATAAGAACACACAGGAGGGTACATACTTGTTTTCCTCTATTAGTATCCTGAGTGTGTCGGGGTTCGTCAAGGCCACTTCAGAGTCGATGCTGAAGTAGTAATCACACTCTGGATCCTTCTTACATGCCTCACTACACACACACACACACACACACAGAAACACACACACACACACACACACACACACACACACACACACACAACACACACACACACACACACACACACACACAGTTACAGACTAAACGAGGGGAAGAATCCTCTCACTGCAGTGACACAGTCAGCTTTAAAAGCACATTACAGCCTTTTAAACGACACGATTCACCACAAACAACCACAGCGAGCCTTTCCTCTGCTCAGCTTCTTATTGTGCTCTGAAGGAGCAGCAGCATCAGAGACGGTTCCCTTCACAAGCTGCTCAGAGCTGTGGTCTGGTCTGCTGATGGTTGTTGAGAACAGACGTTTCACCTGCGTAAAATAATACCACTTGTGTGAGTGTGTGTGTGTGTGTGTGTGTGTGTGTGTGTGTGTGTGTGTGCGCTCACATCCTCTTGCCCTGGACGATCTCGATGTAGTCTTCAGATCTGGAGTAGTATCCTTCAGGACTCAGGGCGCCCCAGAAGTTACTCCACAGCTTCCCGTGTTTGGACAACATGGGAGCGATGACAGACCTGAGAGAGAGGCGGAGAGAGGAACTGAGAAACACCAGGCATCACCAACACATTCATTTCCACCCATCCAGCCGAAATATTCAAACTGGTTTCACTGAAACACTGTAAGGAGACTAGTGTGGACTTGTTAGGGTGTAGGGTATATTTAAGGGGACTAGTGTGGACTTGTTAGGGTGTAGGGTATATTTAAGGGGACTAGTGTGGACTTGTTAGGATGTAGGGTATATTTAAGGGGACTAGTGTGGACTTGTTAGGGTGTAGGGTGTATTTAAGGGGACTAGTGTGGACTTGTTAGGGTGTAGGGTATATTTAAGGGGACTAGTGTGGACTTGTTAGGGTTAGGAATAAGAACACACAGGAGGGTACATACTTGTTTTCCTCTATTAGTATCCTGAGTGTGTCGGGGTTCGTCAAGGCCACTTCAGAGTCGATGCTGAAGTAGTAATCACACTCTGGATCCTTCTTACATGCCTCACTACACACACACACACACAGAAACACACACACACACACACACACACACAGATACACACACACACAGAAACACACACACACACACACACACACACACACTAATTACGATCTGGTCTGAGTTCCAGCTACAGCTCTGGTTTTGTGTTTCAGTGTTATAAAGGTGGAAAAAGGGAAACACACATGGAACCGGACCCTTTGATGTCTGATATTTGGAACCACACTGAGCCGAGTCAGCAACAGTCCAGGAAACAATCCGGCCATTTAATTGGTTCATTTTCTACAAACCTATAAATATCTAGAGTAATAGCTTCGATTATTTTCATCTCTGACTCCCTGCGGGTTTCTACATGACCGTTCTACAGGGTCTGAATGTTGCAATGCCTTCAGAGGTTCTCTTGGTTCTCCACTCACACAGCCATGGTTCTGGCCTTGCCCTCCTGCAGGTTCTCCTCTGGGCCGACCAGCAGGGCATCGGGGAACAGAGACCTGTGGCGCTCCCAGAACTTCTGGATGTGACGTTCGTGGTACACGACCTGGATCGGAGGAAAATCATGACAGGTCAGAACCGGTCAGAGGAGGTGTCTGCTCTGCAACCATGTGGTCGGTTCTGTGTCTGCGCCGTACGTTGTTGTGGATGAAGAGGCGGATCCTCGCCGTGGGGTAGTTGAGCGTGGTCAGTCGGTGCAGGAACTCGTCCATGAAGGGAGTCGCACGTTCGATAAACACTGCGACGTAGACCAGAGGCAGCTCCTCGTCCTGCGAACACAGCGGAAACATCCCAGTGAGACAGACACAAACCGCACACGGGCCATGATGTCAGAACCATCAGGTGAGTGTGTTTACAGGTACGTCACTGAAGAACAGCAGGTCGTCGTCGCAGATCCCACATCCGTTCTCATAGGTCCAGGCTGTGGGGACGTAGTTACCCAGGTAATTCAACTGCAGCTGCAGAGACAGAACACCAGAACCTTTAGCTCACGCTAACACACACACACACACACACACACACACAGGTTCTGGTAGTGGGAGGTTTACCTTGGTTGGTCCGTTGCCATGGATAACAACAGGAAGTGTGTCGTAGGCGACGTTCCTCGCTCTGACCTTCGCCCTCTCAAACTTGAGGACGACTTCGTCTGACAGACAGAGACATTCAGTTCAGTCACGTTACAGAGAACAACCTGCTGACTGGTTCTGGTTCCACTGTTCGGACCGGTCCAGACTCCTGCAGCAGGACGAGTCC
>NC_079386.1:19402275-19417275 GCF_021018895.1 Seriola aureovittata | reverse complement strand
CTCCTATTCTTCCTCCTCCTCCTCCTCCTCCTCTGCTCCTGCTCCTCCTCCTATTCTTCTCCTCCTCCTCCTCCTCCTCCTGCTCTTGCTCCTCCTCCTGCTCCTCCTCCTATTCTTCTCCTCCTCCTCCTCCTGCTACTCCTCCTACTCCTCCTGCTCCTCCTCCTCCTCCTCCTGCTCCTCCTCCTCCTCCTCCTCCTCTTCCTCCTGCTCCTCTTCCTCCTCCTCCTCTTCTCCTCCTCCTCCTCCTCTTCTTCCTCCTCCTCCTCCTGCTCCTACTCCTGCTCCTCCTCTCCTGCTCCTCCTCCTATTCTTCCTCCTCCTCCTCCTACTCCTCCTGCTCCTGCTCCTCCTGCTCCTACTCCTCCTCCTCTTCCTCCTGCTCCTCTTCCTCCTCCTGCTCCTCTTCTTCCTCCTCCTCCTCCTGCTCCTACTCCTGCTCCTCCTCCTGCTCCTCCTCCTCCTGCTCCTCCTCCTATTCTTCCTCCTTCTCCTCCTCCTACTCCTCCTGCTCCTCCTGCTCCTACTCCTCCTCCTCTTCCTCCTGCTCCTCTTCCTCCTCCTCCTCCTCCTGCTCCTACACCTCCTCTACCTCCTGCTCTTGCCCCTTCTCGCCTCCAGGCTTTCGAGGAATGTTGGGAGAGTGAAATTCCTCAGAAATACCTCGGGGAGGTCACAGAGGTGAGGAGCAGGAGGGGGGAGGAGGAGGAGGATGGGGGGAGGGGGAGGAGGAGGAGGGGGGAGGAGGAGGAGGAAGGAGAGTGTTGGGGGACAGACACCTCCTTGTTCCTTCATTCTTCCATTTACATGTGATTAAACCTGAGAGTCTCTGACCAATAACAGAGTCCCTGTTCACAGCTGCTGCCGTGGAGCAATCACTGTCAGCCGACGCCACGGCAACCAACAAGAGGTGTGATGAGTTCATGTCACGTAGGATTTATTATCATCACACCGGTTATGATGCTAAATAAGGAAGAGCAGGATCGTCACAGTGAGTGACCATGTGACGGAAGAGAAAACAAACATGAGTCCAGATGTTTAATATCAACATCTGTCTCAGATTCTCTGTGTTTGTCTGTTCACTACAAACTATTTAGAGCTTCTGCTCACTAATGTGCTGCTCAACAAACCCCCGACAACACACACACACACACACACACACACACACACACACACACACACACAGCTGTTCAAACACACACACACACAGAGCTGTGTTCAGTGACTCCAGTAAAACTCTACGCTCATCATTACACTGCAGGACAGAAAACCTGTTTTATCCTAAAACTACTATTTCAAACTTATTTTCTTTTTTTAAAGATTATTTCTGGTGGAAAAATGTCCGTCACAACTTCAACGGGTCAGATGTGACGTCTGCAGCAGATGTTTATATTGTTTGATCAATGATAAAAAAACAAAAAAACAAAAACAAATAAAAGAAAATTTAAAAATTAAATTAAATAAATATAAAATAAATATAAATACCATCAGATTTCGTTCTGATCTACTCTCTCATCACTGGCCCAGCAGAAACGTGGGCGGTGATTTGAAAGTCTGGAAAGTTCCTTCAGCCCGAGTCGACTGCTGATGAGCTGGATGAGCTGAAGTTACAGAGCTGACCCAGTCCACCAGGTCCAACCAGTGCTGGTACTGACTGGATCAGGAGCCAAGGGTGACCACATTCAGTCAGACACTGGTGATCAACTAATCACGTGGCTGTAAATCAGTGTGTCCCTACAGGAAACTGGAGCTGCAACAATATGTTGATCCATCAATCAATCGATCGATCAATCAATCTACAGGAAATTATTCAGAAACTGTTTTGATAATTAATTCGTGTTTTAATCTTTAATCTGTTCAAGCTCCAGATGTTCTCTGCTTCTCTCTGCTCGGAACATCGTTATAAATGTGATCACCGCCTCCGGGCAACGTTAAAAGTTGTGAGTTGTTGTTTCTCCCGGTTAAAACTTCACAAACCGGCCGTTTTACCGTGTTTCCGGTTGAGAGCTGCAGCTGAAACGTTAATGAGACTAACGTGAAGAAACACGTCATTAGCGGGTTAGTTACGAGACCCGGAGCCGGGCAGCTCCCTCGGGACATGGTGGTCCGCCTGGCCGGGCAGGGGACCCTCCGGAGCGGCCTTACCTGCAGAGAGCCGCCGCTGCTCGGACACGGAGCTCCGGAAGAAGGCGAGAGCCAGCAGACAGAGAAGAAGACAGGAAGACATGGCGGCGTTTACTAGACTCTGCTCCGACCGTTAACCGTCACTTTATTCCTCTTTTCCTGCTCTGTCGTCTTCACTCCATCAGGTCCGCTCCGACATTCCTAACCTCCTTCAACTCTCGCGATACTTCTTACTCCGAGTCTTCCCGTTCACAAAGATGTCAACACAAGTCAGACAAAAACGAGCCCGCCCATTTATCGAGCGTCAGCCAATGAGAAGCGCTACGGGATTGATTGACAGGGACGCCGGGCAATCCGCGCGCAGGAGAGGATCCTCACGAGCCAATCAGAGGAGGACAGATGGAAACGAGGGGCAGGGGTTTTTTTTTCGTGGCAGAAAGTTCGTGAAAAACGGAGAAAGTGAATCTTTGCCACGTGTGATACGTTAGAAAGGGGCGGGGGGGGGGGGGGGGCATTAGGGAGGGAGATCAATGCAATCCAATCAATCGATTGAATGAGGGAACCGCCTTATGATGATGACGTAGGGCCTCAGGTAACTTTGGTCTAACAGTTAGAAGAACTTTTTACCACCAGTTAGAGTCCGGACTGAAACATCTGAAAGTGTGATTTAACCAGTCTGGTGCAGCGTGGTCCTGGTCCTGGTCCAGGTCCTGGTCCGGGTCCGGGTCAGGGACTGGGCTGGTCCGGTCCAAAACCAGTTCACCTCAATCCTGAACCCAAACACGTGACAGAAATCACCCGACAGTAATCTGACAGTAAACACAGCAGCTGAGATTTCAGGCTCCAGTAAACGCCTCATTACTGATGCCCGTGATAACCGCGCACATGTTGCGTTCACGTGTTGATTGAGGTGTTGCAGAGACGTCACACTATTAAAAGAGGTTCATTTGAAGAATTATATGAATGTACAGAACTGAATAAATTACAATAACAGTAATTACAGTAATTCATATCGAGAGGAAAGATCAGAAAAATAGAAATATATATATTTCTGTGACTGAAGATTCCTATTGAAGCAAACATATTTCCTGTTAATATCCTGCAGGATTCTACTGTTGTCTTTTATTTTCCCACGATACAGACGATCATGACTTCCTGTAACTTACTTCTGTTTTATCGTGTTTGTTTTTCTTTTTGTTTCTTTCTGTGAAACACTTTGTCATTTTCTTAAGAAAAGTGCTATATGAATAAAATGTGTTATTATTATTAATGTTATTATTATAACTATTATTAGTATATATTAGTAGTCGTAATAATAATATCACAGACCTCGTGAGCTGATGTCAAATAGACGGTGCTCCTTTGTTAAGTTGTCATTTATTTTAATTGGAGTTTATATGTAAAATAATACAGAAAAAAGTCAATCATTGTTTGTTTACGGATAAAATAATAAATCAATTCAATATATAAAGAAAATTCTCTTCAATCACTTTTTAAATATAAATAAATTTCCCAAATCAACGTTTATTCATGTGCGCGTGTATCATGGAGTCAGGGCCCCGCCCCTCGCCTTGTTGCCGTAGTAACGGGACAACACCGCACCGACGGACATTGTTTATCTGCTGAGTTCGTGATGGACAGACCGAGGTTCTTCACTCCCGCCGAGGTGGCCGCTCACAACACCGCTGCCGACCTGTGGGTGTCATTTCTGGGCAAAGTGTGCGACCTGACCCCCCTGATGAGCCGGTACCAAGGTGAGCCAGGCACACACGTGACGTGACGTGACGTGAGCTCACCTGCTTCAGTTAACTGAGACGAAGATTGTTCACTTTAACTACACAGCTGTAGTTTGAAGCAGCTCCACCTGCGGCGGGAAAACTCTCACTGGACATTTGATTGACTTGAGGTTGATTGTATGTAGAACTTTATTTACTTAATTTACACTAAGAACAACTTCCATTCACACATCACTAATTATCACCATGAACTGATAGAGGAGCAGTGACGTCACAGGAAAAGTAAAGCATTTCCTTCATTTTTTATTTTGATAGGAATTAAAAACAGGAATTCATTGATCCATCAATAAATTCTTCAGATTTAAAATTAGATGTACAACTTTCATGAAATAAACCATTTATAAATACATTTATTAATTAATGAATAAATCGTAGAATATGAAAAACTATTTGAAGACATTTTAAAAATGAGAACACGTTCCTGGATTCGCTCTTCAATCTCCATTTCCTTTTTCCAGCTCCCTGTTAGCTGACCCATTAGCATAGTTGTTTAGCTTCTCCTGTTAGCCTCTCATTCAGTGCTGGTTAAACCCGGCTAAACAATCCCAGTTAGCCATGGGATGTTTCAAGCTCTCTGATTGGTTGGAGAGCTAACCAGTCACATCAGGTTTTACCAGCACTGAGTGTCACAGAGAGGCTAACAGGAGAAGCTAAAGGGCTAAACTAGCTAACAGGAAAAGCAGCTGGACACTGTCCTAAATTAATAAATGTTTTATAAAAGGTTTATTTAATGAGTTTTTGTGAATCCATTTTTAAATCTGAAGTATTTATTGATGGATTAATTCCTAATTTTAATGTCTATTAAAATATGAAATGAAGGAAATGCTTTGTCTCTTCTCCTGTGACATCACTGCAGCTCCAGACTGTGTCACAGCGGCTGTAGATAACATATAGATATATAGAGTATAGATAGGGACTGCACAGGAGCTTGTGCTGTGAGCAGCTCTGTCAGAGGAACGTGGTCCAGGTGTGTCTGTGTCCCTGCAGGTGATGCTCTGCTGTTACCCATCATGGAGTGTGCAGGGAAGGACATCAGCTGCTGGTTCGACCCCGACACTGAAGACGTGAGTGATAAAAGAGACGATCAGCTGATCTCAGATCTGCTCAGATCCTTCACAGTCTGTCTGCCTTTCAAAGTAAAAGTCTGGACGCACTGTCACTAAAAACATAAACCTCCCTGAGATGTGACTAGTCCAGCGGTTCTCAACCCGGGGGTCGGGTTGTACCCGTGTCTCTGTACCTGTCCTCCGTCCTCAGGTCCTGAAATATGTGGATCCAGTGACCAACTGTGTGAGGTACTACACCCCCAGGGGGCGCTTCGTGCACGTCCCCCCCGCCGGCCCTCGCTCCGACTGGGCCAGCGACATCGGTCCTCCGTGGTGGAGGGATCAACGCTACGAGGTGGGGCAGCTGTCGGCTAAAACCAGGTGGATCCGAGTCGTCAACACGCTGACCTCGCAGGAGCAGCGGCTGCAGGTGAACTCTTTACACCAGGTGCACTCTGGGTAACTGAGTGAGAATAAAGCGTTTTTCTTCTTGAATCTTCCTCTGACACTTTGATGAATCCAGAGACGTGGTTTTGTCCTCAGGTGTGTTCGGAGGAGACTCTGGCTGAGATCCTCCAGCGTTACCTGCGCTACAACTCTCACGCCTGCAGCTACACCTGGAAACACGGCGGAGCGACTCTGGACATGAGCAGGACGCTCGGCGAGAACGACGTCCCCGACGACGACCACGAGCTCCAACAGCTGCGCCTGGACCGAGACCTCTTCACCCCCGCCATCCTCCTCCACTTCAACGATGACCTCACCGAGGGATGACCTCTGACATCATCACCTGAGGGCGGGATGAGTGCGGGGATTTACCATATCATTATAACCAGTTCATTAAATGTTCATGAGGAATGTTTATGACTCGTTTATTTAATCTTTATTCTCAGTCGCAGGTTTTAACATGAATCTGAAAGTTGTCTGATGTTTCATCCACCAGTTTTCTACACAAACACCTGAACAGGTCAGAGCAGCTTCACGTCAACATGACGACCATGTGCTGTGGTGTCTGTCACCTGATCAGTCCAGTGTTTCCTCTCTGTGTTTGGGCTCCAGCAGCTGCTCCACTGGACTGAGTCTAAATCTCTGTGAAGCCGAGAGCAGCTGCAGGATCAGCTGATGATTCTCTGAAGGGCTGATGTCACTTCCTCTGGAGAATCACATCCTGTTAGCAGCTGCAGTGTCGACTGATCAGATCACTGATGTCACTAAGAAAAATAAGGCACCAGAAGCTCGGACAAACATGAAGCATCAGTTCATCAGAAGCTGCAGTTCCTCTAACGACCACTAGAGTCTGGCTCCAGCAGTGAGTCAGTCCCCATAGACTCCCATGTTAAAATGTCCAACTTTACAGCAGAAATAAACATGTTTACAGCCTGGTACAAAAACTGTTGTTTCCTCCTTCATGACACCTGTTTACATAACTCACCTGTTTACATAACTCACCTGTTTATATAACTCACCTGTTTACATAACTCACCTGTTTACATAACTCACCTGTTTATATAACTCACCTGTTTACATTTTATTAATATGTTTTAATTAATTAATATATTTATTATTATGTAGGGTTGAGGGCGTGGCCTCTTTGAGTGACAGGTCTGAGTCTCAGCTCCACACAGGCCCCTCCTCTTTGACCATATTTGGATTGGCTGGGATTTAGGGGCGGAGTCAGGCACTGCTAACAGCTGACTGTGCGTGGTGTCACAAAGGAGTCGTCCATCTTTATTTACAGTTAATGTTCCCAACCTGTGGGCAGGGCCCCTGCTGGGCCGTGAAGGTGTTTCAAGAGGGCCGACAAATCTTTGCAAAACATCACAATTTTGGTGAAAAGCTGTAATTATTTAAAATATAAATATACATATAAATAATGTTTTAAAAAGAAATGATCTTTACTCTGAGTCACGTCCATGGTAAGAGCTGAACAGCTGGTTAAAAGCAGGAAGAGATGAAACAGAAGAGACGTGATCATAAAGTAACTGCTGAGCCGTCAGTGGGTCATGGGTCATGAAGGTGGGAACAGCTGTGGACACTGCAGAGACGTGGCTTTACTCATGGACTGGACTCTTGGTTCAGAACCATGAATTCAACACAACAAAGCCTCCACGTCGTCCATGTTGAGCTGCCAGGTGAAGCAGGTGAAGCAGGTGAAGCAGGTGAAGCAGGTGAAGGAGTCTGCGGCTCAGGATCACAACATTTAGACGACATAAAGAAAGTTCTGTTCTCACAGTTTGATCCAAAGACGTTCACATGTTCGTTTGAGGAAGCGAAGACTGGCGATCAGTTTCCCCTCCGGAAAACACTGAAGGAGAGAAGGAAGAATAAAAGAGAAGTTTTGGTGAATGTTGTTGTGACTCATTGAAGACCTGAACATCTGTTGTGAAATGTTGAACTGGGTCCAGACGCTGGATTGAAGTGATGACTGGACGTTTTCAGAGCGCTGGTTGATCGATGAGCAGAGGGAAGAAGAAGAGGTGAACTACATCAAACCTTGTTCCTGGAGAAGTTTGTCAGAAAACGACTCTTCGGTTCAGAAACGACGCGTCTTTCTTCTTCTCTCGACTGTTTCTGCAGAGACTCACGTGAGCAAAACTTTCTCTTGTTTGTCGTCAAGTTTAAACGAGAACATGCTTCTTTGAATTAACTCAGTTTTTACGGATGTTTAATTGATTTGTAAAGAAATTGTAATCTGACAGAAACACGTTGGTTCATATACAGAAGCTCAGAGTTAATTATCTTTAAATCTCATTATCGTTAATTACCTCAGGATGATCCTAATGAACGATTCATGTGGTAAACAGCATTTCATTTAATTAGTAATTAATTAATAATAATATAAGTGACAGCATGTGAATGATGAATTTCCCAGGTGTGGGATTAATAAAGTTCATCTCTAATGTGTCACGGTGCAGAGAGATGGTGTCAGCGTTATAAACAGGTTCTTATGTGCTTGTTTAAGCACATGTAGCGAGGCTCGGTCCTGCCGGGTCCAGCTCTGTTTCAAGAGGACGTGACAGCTGTTGTCTGGGGGGCGTGGCTTCAGTTAAGATCCCTGACTGTAGTTCAGAGGCTGTTGACTCACTGTCTTCGTCTTAAAGGGACAGAGACGTCTCCGTGATGTCGGACTACCCGTATGAGAGGGAACATGACGGCTCCTGGAGCAAAGGTACCTGAGTTCAAACATCTGGAACTACGAGGTCTGTCTGTGTGTCTGAAGTGATGACCTGTCTGTCTGTCTGTCTACCTGTCTGTCTACCTGTCTGTCTACCTGTCTGTCTACCTGTCTGTCTACCTGTCTTTCTACCTGTCTGTCTGTCAGAACCTGTCTATTTCTCAGGTGTCTCCAGGTTCAGACGTTGGCTGTTTCCTGCTCTGACAGCTGTAGTCATCCTGGTTCTGATCATAGCACTGGGAGCTAGCAGTGAGTGCACACACACACACACACACACACACACACACACACACACACACACACACACACACACACACACACACACACACACACCCTGTCTAATATGCTGCTGTACAAATCCAAAACTCACTATCTACATATACTGAAGAGTTAAGACCAGAATCTGTTTCGTCATATAATGATTCTTAAATGATGAAATGATTATAAAATGATTATAAAACGATAATAAAACAATAATAAAACAATGATACCATTTAAATGTATAAATGTAAAATTTGCAGGAAATACAAAAAAGGCGTGAAAGCCTGAAACCTGCTAACCTTGACTAGCTAACTGTCGTAGTGACATTAGCCATCAAAGCTAATTCACTGACTTTTACAATCAGTTGGCTGAAATTAAAATCATTGTTTTTATTCTTCCAGCTGAACCGTGTGAAAGCAGCAGCTGGATCTGATTACAATGGAGAAAATAATAACGCTGCTAAAACTAGCTTAGCTTAGATGGTATTTAAACTGCTCAGATTCTGTATCATAGATTATAGAATCTGATTTGATTCTTGATTCTGATCCTAAGTAAACGTTTTACAGCCGACAGTGTGAAGCTGTTCGACTCTGTAGTTACTGCGTCCTGTGTCTGAACAGACGTGAAGACGTCCAATCACCTGTCGTCTGTGGAGCAGAGCGTTTCCAACCTGAGCAGCGTCATCCAATCACTGAACGCCTCACTGCAGCACGCTCAAGGTAACACACACACACACACACACACACACACACACACAGACACACACACACACACACACACACACACACACACACACACACTCACACTCACACTCACACACACACACACACACACACACACACACTCACACTCACACTCACACACACACACACACACACACACACACACACACACACACACACACACACAGACACACACACACACACACACACACACACACACACACACACACACACACTCACACTCACACTCACACTCACACTCACACACACACACACACACACACACACACACACACCATTAGCCACTGTTGGCTGGAAACACACACTCTTGTCTTTTTGGAGAAACACCTTTTTCCACTGCAGGTTTTTCAAAATAAAAGTAATCTAGAGCCGGAGATCTTAGTTTGAAGTTTCAGGGCTGAGGTACGGAAGCCTATTTGTATTGAAGCGTCAGAGTCTTTTGTATATATTTAGTTCAGTTAAGCTCATCTGAGTAATAAATACTTTCCCTTTGCCGCTGCCCAGTTAAGTTCCCCTTTTCCTGTGTGGTTACTGAAGTTTATTATTTTCTATTCATTATTAATACTGTTCTATATATCTTGGTTCATGTGGGAATGCGCACGTTGTATTGTTGTCCTAGTAGTAATGCCGTAGTTTATCGACGCACTGCGTCCTGATTGGTGTGCGATCATGTAGGTGTATGTGTACGAGTTGGAGAAAGAAAACGAAGGAAGAAAGAGACTGCTGGGCTGAAGTAGCCATTAGTTCTGGAGTTTAGTAAACTAACGGACCTTCATACCAGAGTGAGAGACTATCTGAGGCATTCCGCCATCTGAGGATAGTTCGGCGCTGTGAAGAAGGATTTTAGAGACTGTTTTTTCTGCCTTGTGTGCGGACTGCGTCGGCCGGGAGTCGCTAGCAAGCTCGGCTAGCTTCGATTCATCTACCACGTTCCCAAAACGTGGAAACCTCTGACTCCGCAGCTGATATCCCTCCTCGTCAACAGTCACCTTCCTCCTCTCTGCAGGATTCACATGCCTCCTCTCTCCCCGTCATTCAACGGATTCTCCGATACCGTCACCCCCCTCCTCACCCTCTTCTTTCTCCATCCTCTCGGACGTCCCGCCACGTGAGCTCCGACCCCGGGCAACTTGGTACCTTTAGTTTGAGTATTATTTCAAGGACTTAACCTACCTAAATCGAGAGTTTATTTTGTTTATCTGAGTGTGTGTGTAAGCCTATTTATTTAGAGTTGTAATAAATAAATACTGTTTATTTTCGTTATACCTTTGCCCTTCCCAGTCATTTAGTGAGTGTCCACAGCATCTTTAAATCCATAGTGGGACGCCTGCGGTAGTGGCTAGCGGCCTACCTTTATTAGCTTGGCAGTACAGTTAAGTGTAGGTGGTTTTAAGTGTGTTGCCATCCATACAGTACAGGTTTGTAGCCCTCCGTTACACTATTGGTGCCCGTTCTCAGTACTCAGTGAACGAGGGGCTCGACTGGGACTGGAGTATCTGGTAACCGTAGCAACATGCTAACATGTTAAATACTTCGGTGTCTTGTTGTCTGTTCCAGAAACAGCTAAAGAAGTTCATCGACTGCAGTTTGTCCTGGAGAACCACAAGGAGCAGCTGACCTCAGGTCTGTCTCACCGCTCATCAGTGGCAGCGGTAACACTGGTAACCACGGTAACGACAGGTACAGCTCTGCTGGTTCCTGCTGGTTCCTGCTGAGAAAGTAAAGAGGGAGCGAGTGAACATGCCGAGGAAAGAAGGAATAAATGTTAAAATAAGAGGCAGAGGTCTGAAATCACTGAAACAGGTTCACGTTATGTTACAACCTTCACACCTGGTTTTTACCTGGTGATTAAAATGATCATAATGATACTGACCTGGCTCCTTATTAAACATATAAAGTTATCCATGTTCCATCCACATCAGCAGGTGATATTATTACATCACACTTTATTATGTCACAGTCTTTCCTTCCATGGCTGCATTTGGCAAAGGTGCGTTTGTTTAGCGTACCTGTTGTGAGCTGCTGCCGTTCCGGACCAACCTGCCTCCTTTCTTAACTTGTCTTAATTCCAACTTAAAAACAGGGAGAACGTCACAGATTTGTTCTTAAACACACAAAGAAACTTGATTGACACAGTGAAGCAGAAGAGAATGAACCTGTGTGATAATCCATTTAATATAATCCATTTAATATAATCCATTTAATATAATCCATTTAATATAATCCATTTCTCTTTTCCTCTGAAACATCCAGATGTTCGTCTCACTTTCCTCCATCTCAGCACCAGCAGGAGCCACTGAATCTCACTGTGAACCTCAAACTGTGTGTGTGTGTGTGTGTGTGTGTTGTGTGTGTGTGTGTGTGTGTGTGTCAGTGTCAGAGGCGCTGAAGCAGCTGTCAGTCGTGGACTCTCTCAGCAAGAGCGTCGCTTCGCTCAAATGTTCCCTCGAACACATCATCAACAACAGTACGTCCACGCCCACCGAGTCGTATCATTAAAGTGCTGACAGACAGAGGCTCACACCTGTCTGTGCACCTGTCTGTGCACCTGTCTGTCTCTCAGGCTCAGCCGTGGACAAGTGTTGTCCTCTGGGTTGGAATCTGTTCGGCTCCAGCTGTTACTTCTTCAGCACGTTGTCTCTGTCCTGGAACGAGTCCAGAGACTGGTGTGAGAGACACAAAGCTCACCTGGTCATTCTCAACACTGACGAGGAGTGGGTAAGACAGCCTGTCTGTCTGTCTGTCTGTCTGTCTGGTACAGGTAGACTTAGAACAGGTAGACTGTGACCTGGTGAGGACCTGGTCTGTGGTGGATCTACTATCATAGAACGCAGCGTCATCTACATAGAAACAAGCACTTTTTCGCTGCATTGGAAAGGAAACTGTCTGTCTGCCTGTCTGTCTGTCCAGGACTTTGTGACCCGTCATTCGGTTCCTGGTTTATTCTGGGTGGGTCTGAGTGACCAGAGGACAGGGAAGTGGGAGTGGGTGAACCAGACTCCGTACACCATGGAGCACAGGTGAAGATGTTTTCAACCTTTAGTTTGAACTAAACAAAAGTTCTTTGCTTTTTAAATATTCAAAGCAAATGAAGTAAAACTGAGCTGCTCAGTTCTGCTGTTATTTAGAATCAAACAGTTTCATCAGACCTGAATGCAGCATCATAACAGTGTGTGTGTGTCTGTGTGTGTGGTTGCTAGGCGTTGGGCGCCCGGGCAACCTGACAGCTGGACGGGTCACGGGCTGGACCGCGGAGACGAGGACTGCGCTCACCTGCACCGGAGTGGACGCCTCAACGACCTGCACTGCTCCACCCAGCTGAGCTACATCTGCCAGAGACACAGCCAGCACACCTGAACACACCTGCAGCAACATCCTGGCTCCGCCCACTCACTGCTCACCTCAGATCAGTGCAGAACCTCTGCTGGAGTGTTGAGCTGCTGTCGGAGGCTCAGACAACAATAATTAACATGAATAAACAACAATAATAAACAACAATAAAACATGACATCACTGGGAACTTTCTCTTGCTTGTTGAAATAAATGTTTTCCTGATGAGAAATAAAAGTGTCAGAGAATTCACGTTCATTCAAGAGCAGAGCAACAGACAGGAGAAGCAAACCAGGCGGATGTTAGGGGCCCACAAGGGGAAAAGGGGGGCCCCCAGTGGCCCCTCATATTGGAACATTTTGCAATGACAACTATAAAAAAAGTTAATATACATATATAAACCATAAAGCCCCACACCTGGCTGTCTTTGATCACATGACCTAAACATGAACGTGTTAGTTTTAAAACTCATCCTTTCACACATTTTCCTGTCTCAGAAACTCTGTTGGATCTGTTTTATTTTGAAAACTCTGGGGTTGTGTTTTATTTTGAAGTTGTCCTTGCAGCTGTTTATTTTATAAAGCAAAGAAATCTCTGGTCTGATTTTTCACCCCTGCTGTTCCTCGTTCAGAGGATTTTCTCCAGACTGAAACATGAAGCATCAACATGAAGAACCAGCAGCTGCAGTTCCTCTAACGGCCACTAGAGTCTGGCTCCAACAGTGAGTCAGTCCCCATAGACTCCCATGTTAAACTGTCCAACTTTACAGCAGAAATAAACATGTTTACAGCCTGGTACAAAAACTGTTTTGGTCTCTAGAGCTAATTTCCTCCTTCATGACACCTGTTTATATAACTCACCTGTTTATATAACTCACCTGTTTATATAACTCACCTGTTTACAGTTTATTAAGGAAGTAATGGAGGATTGAGGGTGTGGCCTCTTTGACTGACAGGTGGGGGCCTTCACAGTTAGCAGCGTCACCTCAGCTAATTCAAGTCACTGAACGTAGCAGGTATCAGTGTTAACGCTCACCATACCTGGCATGTTAGCTTAGCTTGTTAACTAGCTAATTAGCCAGAAAATGAATTAGCTTTGGGTTAGCATTTGAGCAAGACGTCCAAACAGCTATCTGTGCTAACGATGCTAATGTAGCATCTGCTCGCCACACCTGACTGTTATTAAACCAACATGAATCGCAGTCTCAGCTCCACCCATGCACCTCCCTTTGACCATATTTGGATTAACTGGGAGTTAGGGGGCGGAGTCAGACACTGCCAAGATGGCGACGGTGGAGCAGCTCACTCTGAGCTTCAGAAACCTGTGAGTGACGTCACAGAGGCGACGTCCATCTTTATTTACAGTCTGTGGTTCACGCTGCTGCCACTTGGACGTCCATCTTGACTTTCAGTACACTTTCCTTTGGTTCTCTGTCACCTGCCGCTTCAACTTCCTTCAACTTCCTTCAACTTCCTTCAACTTCCTTCAACTTCCTTCAACTTCAGCTCAGACTAAAGTTCAGTTCCTCCAGAGGATCAACATCTTCAGTCACTTCGTCTGTTTTCAACGCTTCACTTCACAGTGGAGAAGAAGCTCCAGCCTTTTCTAGTTGTTGTATTTTAGTCAGAGTGACATCAGAGCTTCACACACACACACACACACACACACACACACACACACACACACACACACACACACACACACACACACACACACACACACACACACAGTGTTTTCCAGTTCAAAGTGCGCTCTGTGGCCAATGACCCTGGGCTCAGTGTTTGGACAGTCAGACGGTTTGTCAAGTTTCATCAAGAAGAAGAAGAAGAAGGAGTGAGACACACAAGGTGAGGAGACATCGCCATGACGACTGAATACCACGACGAGACTGAAGACGACAGCAACTCATTCTGGAACAAAGGTACCTGTCTGTCTGTCTGTCTGTCTGCTCATGTGCGGAAACTGTGTCTCGTCACTGTATGACCGTCTGTGTCTCTCTCTCTGTCTCTCTCCCTCTCTTTGTCTGTGTCTCTACCTGTCTCTCTCTCTCTGTCTCTACCTGCCTCTCTGTCTGTGTCTCTACCTGTCTCTCTCTCTCTTTCTGTCTCTCTCTGTCTCTACGCGTCTCTCTCTCTCTCTCTCTGTCTCTCTCTCTCTGTCTGTGTCTCTACCTGTCTGTCTCTCCCTCTCTCTCTCTGTCTGTGTCTCTACCTGTCTCTCTCTCTCTGTCTCTACGCGTCTTTCTCTCTCTCTCTACCTGTCTCTCTCTCTCTCTCTCTCTGTCTACCTGTTTCTCTCTCTCTCTCTCTCCGTGTCTACCTGTCTCTTTCTCTGTCTCTACACTGTCTCTCTCTCTACCTGTCTGTCTGGTATAAAACAGTGTCTTCTTTGTAAAAACTTAAAAAATGACTGTCTTGTAAAGAAGTTGTTTGTTGTGCGTGAACAGCAGAGCAACGTCTTTATGAACCTTTTGGGAACTTTGACTTCTGTCTGTCTGTCTGTGTCTCTCTCTGTCTGTCTCTCTC